>NW_028279463.1:0-81485 GCF_059751315.1 Micrasema longulum | reverse complement strand
TGTTGGTTCTCAAACAGTGTCGTTTATTTATTTATACTTTTAAAATTTTGTATTTTTTTTATACATAATAATGTTCCCTTACTAGGGTGTCCCGTGCCGAGGGAAACATTTTACAATAAGTATAATGAAACATGCCTTAAATTAGTTATTTAACCTAATTCACATAATAAGAAAATAAACTAAAAAAAACATAAAACAAACATAATAATTTCATATAGACTTGTAGACAACATTTCACAATCAAGTAACAAATTTTTACCCATTTGGCTTGATCCATTGATTTAACTACTAAAATATTGTGGGTTATAATTCCTTTGCGTGCGGGGATGTAACATTGTGTTACCACAAGCAAATGAAAGAATATTCTTAAAATCAGATATTATAAAAAAAAACATGGATACATTGTTAAATAATATTATTTATTATATTAAAAGTATAATGTAGCCATGTTAAAGCAAAGTGAATTAAAAATCGTAAACACGCCAATCGTATTACACGCGTGCATCCCTCATCACTGCCAATAAACGACTGAATCTGTTTCAAATATACACCGCCCTCAGAACAAAGTATATTCGTGCTCTTTCTTATACTGATTTATTGCTGTAATGGCGTCACGCGTCACATTCACACTTCGCGTAGGATAGATAAATATTTTTAAAATTAAAATCCAGCATATTCATACAAGTTTTACTTTCCATCCGATGTGAAAGTGTCAGTGCATTTAAAGATTACAAAAAATACAACTTCATAATTTAAAAAAATAAGAGAGATATATCAAGTCTTGTATCTTATGTAGACTAGTACGTGTGACATCACAAGAGTTAAACTATTTTCTTTAAGAGATATACTTTAAAATATGCTGTACCATTTTTTAAGACAAATCTCAATTTATATGACACATCGACATTGCTTTGAAGGGTGTTAGTTTTTGGCTCTCCTGAAAATTTTATTTTGTTTTAGTGTTTTGTGACTATTTTATCAGGTGAGCTTTTGTTTCAGTAGCCCAGTGGGGTGAATATTAAATCAAAATCGAGTTAAAGGAAAATGTCATTTTCTGTCGCAGCTGGGGTTAGGGGTGGGGAGAGGAAGGACGTAGACTGCAAACTCGCGATAATAACTCTGGTGTCGTAGAATAACATTATGGAAACTTGGTTAAATAAATTCCTTAGGGAAGCAAACTCTGGTCAGTGGTCCATGGAATTGCACAAAATATCCAATATAATCACGATTAAAATAATAATAATCATATATTATTATCGGTGCTGATATGTTGATGATGACCATGATAGGTAGTGACGATGTCACAGAGACGAAAATTATAAAAACTAGCCGGCAACGGTTCTCTGTCGCAGACAATATACAGAGATTTAACTCGAAGCATTAAAATGAACACTTACGGGGGCAGTAGTAAAAAGGGTCAACGCATGTCGCAAGAAAATTTAACCCATAGTTTTTTTTAACAATAGGGAAACATCACGTTTGTTTAAAAAAAAATGAAAGATATAAAGTCCTTTGAAATACTGGCTAGTGAAAAAATATATTTCTTTGCTAATTATTAGTAACATTAAAAATACTTTTATATTTGTAATTTTAAATTCCCGCAAAAATGGTGATTCCATTGGCTACGCCCCTAATACGTCAAGAATCATGTTTATTTGTTCCTGCCATTAAAATTTGTGTAGAAAAATTACTCGAATCTTGACGTCACAGCAACCAAGGCCAAACACGTCTTGTTTTTCCACGATCGTAATTTTATTGAATTTCTTTTTTACATTTATGCATGAAAACATTTCTCCACAATATCCATATTGATTTTGAAAACGCAATTAATTATTCTAAATTCATTTTATATATTTCGATCGGTATTGGAATATGTGATATTTCCCTATTGTGTATTATTATAATAACTATCTCTCTAGTGTTACGGGTTTAAATTGTGAAGATAGCGAAACTGCCCCTAACCGGTAAATGGATATTAAACTGGAAGACATTACACAAAAAAAACGACCATTTGCTTTATTTTTGTAATGTGACAACATCAGACGAGCCTGGAGCCTTATGCTGGAAAGTTGTGACATTTTGTCACCCACTCGACAATAGTCGATTGGGCATCTCAATTGCTTTTTCGTAACGCTATTCTTGAAAACCCTCTGACAATTTAATTACAAAGACGAATGAGAAAGTGGCAACACTAACAAATCCGTATTTCTCTATGGCTCTCCTGCCACACGTAAACTTTAATTGTTTCTTGTCAGATTTCTGCCATTGAATATTTTGTCTATGGAATATGGAATATTATGAAAAAAATTAAATGAAATGTTCTACTGAGACATTGCAACATGTGTCATTATTATTTGTCTTTCACATAACACACGTCTACATGTTATTAGGAATATTTCATGTTCATTTAATGGATTTTAAAAACATATTGTATCATATATGTTTCAAATACATATTTTGACATTGACTACTACTACTACTACTACTACTACCATCACGCCATTTCCCCGTAGGGGTAGGCAGAGAGAATGGACCGCCACACACGTCTATCCTGGCATACACTCCTAGCCTCTTCCACATTCATACATCTTGTCATACATGTCCTTCGGTTCTGTCTGCTTTTGACATGACCAGACTTAAGATTTTGGTTTATCTGATCATGCCACGTCTTCCTTGGTCGTCCTCGTCTAACGTTGCCGTTCATTTTTGCCATATATACTTGTTTTACCATTCTCTCGTCGTCCATTCGTTCTACGTGACCAAACCATCTCAGAGACCCTTTCTTAATCTTATCAATTATACTTGTCTCAGATTTACACTCTCGCCTGATTTCATCATTCGTAACCCTGTCATACATTGATTTCCCACACATTCGTCTAAGAGATCGCATTTCAACCGCGTTCACTCGGCTTTCATCCTTCCTCTGCCAGTTCCATGTTTCACTTCCATACATAAGTGTTGGGACTAAAACTCCGTTGTGCACTGCCAGTTTAGCTTCGATTGACATATTTTTATTAGAAATTACTGTGCTTAGTGCTCCGTTCATTTTGTTTCCCGCATTCACTCTTCTTTCAACATCTTTTTCTACTCTTCCATCTCTTGAAAACATGCTTCCCAGGTACACAAATTCTTCTACTTGCTCGAGACATTCGTTGTTTACATTTATTATGCAGTCAGTAACCTCACTATCCCTTTCAAATACCATCACTTTTGACTTACTTTCGATAAAATCATTTTTCTAGTGAAACTTCATTCGATAATGCATTGAAAATAAGTACAATTATATTTTTGAACATTAATTGATACGCTATCATCATAACATTGATCCGTTTTGTAAATTTTAAGTTAAAATACAACAAAAATAGCCACTCGTCATTCAAACATGAATGCCGAGCGTTTTTACAAGAAGGAAGTTTGACAGCTGAAGTTACGATGCCGCATTCGATTGTCAATGTCGAGTGCTTTGGAGCACACGAGATAAAGTCGATTGATTTTCAATCGACTGCATTCGTATGGGTGGTTCAAGAATGCTGTCACTCGTCGAATTGCAGAAGTCGCTTACGATTCTAAAAATGAACGAGTCCAGCATAAGGCCCCTGGTCTCTGACTAAAATAGTATTAAACATATTATATATTAATTAAATTGTCATAATAATAATATTAATAATTGGTGTCATCATCATTATTATCATCATTATCATCATTATCACCTTCGCTGCCATCGTCAAGGGCACCGTCACCTTATTTATACTTAATAGTGCATAGGGCATTGCATTGGTGCTCTTATCGCAGCGTATCTTGGTCATTACAAAGTGGTAAGTTGACCGTTTGGTTGTACTCGTCCGATACCCGTCTCAGAAATCTTGTTTTTTGTCATTTTTTATTGATTAATATTTTACAGAAATAGGTTTGAAAATGGATACAACTAATCTGTACATTTTAGCATATTAGGCATATTATATACTACAACCATACAGTGTACTAAAACCATCAACTAGACTCCAAGACCTTGAAAAAGTGCAAGATTTTTTGTTTATTTAGGCTCATCCATCTCTGCGGGCGGTGCATGCACTTTAGAAATTGAAAGATGCATCCTAATAGGAAAAAATGCCATGACTCGACTGATTAAAATTTGGCAAGATCGGGGCATCTTGAAAAAAACTAAAATATTCATAGTGCGTACGCTTGTGTTCCCAATGTGCTTGTATGGCGCAGAAACGTGGACAATCAAAGCACGTGAGCAGAAGAGAATAGATGCTGGCGATGGATGCTGGCGTTGGGTGTTTGGTTCGAATGCTGAGAATACCACCCACTGCCAGAATAACAAATGTCTCTATACTGGAAGAACTCAACATAAAAGTTCACTTATCGGCCATATGCTGCCAACGTATGCTGCAGTTCTTCGGTCACATAGCTAGACGTGACCCAGAAAATCTAGAGAAAATAATAATTACGGGCAGTGTGCCAGGACGAAGAAGCAGAGGCAGAGCTGCAATTCGATGGATCGACCAGGTGAAAACAACCTCACGGGCGACCCTCTATGGAGGAGAGGGCGCAGAGCCGTGAAGAGCGGAGACGCTTGGTCAATGGAATGGCTGATGAGAGTACCAATGATCACGACCCTCAGAACTGAGGAACGACAGAGAAGAAAAAGGCATATTTAATATTTTGAATGCGGGCCTACTGAAGTTTAAAGGAACTCGATTATTGTAAACATAACAATTATAATTCAGCCCTAAAGGGCTTCCACTTAGGTTCGTGTACTGCAGCAATTAAAACACCCTTAATTTATTCATCATTATACGAGAAGCATTAATTTGTTAACTACCAGATACATGTAGCCACGAAGTATTTACAAACGTAATGTGTCGAAATAGAGAGGAGAAAGTAAAGCGCTAGTTTTTTTAGTATTAATAGCTCCCGAAACACATTAAAGGTGACGTGCAATTAAATTTTTTGGAAAAAAATGCTCCTGTACCCGTTTTAATAAAACATTCGAGTACTAAAATAAAAAAAAATATAGATGCGATTTAGAGATGCGCCGAATGAATTTTTTTAAGCGAACAGAATACAAACAATATTCGACCGAATTATTCGGTTGATTACACGAGTAGTTTGTCACGCTTAACAAATTTGTACAGGGTCAATAGGCGCGAGACAAAATGATACATACTTCAAACTTAAAATTAATTTTGACTGCATGATTTATTTTTTTTATTAATATTATTTACAAGCTTAAGTCTTAATATGATATTTGTAAGACAGCACAAATTGGAGAGCGAGTGGGAAGGGGCGCTTCCGAATGGCTGTTATGCCAACACCTGCATATTTTCAAAGTATTGTAATCAATGCGAAAATAATAATCATATATTAAGAAGCACAAAAGGAAAATTCCATAGTCTACTTAATAAAAGGATTAAAAACACTTTTAAAAATTGTTTGTATGTAATAAAAATTAGGACACAATGAGAATTTTTAACGGTTTGATTCTATATTAATCCGTGAAAGTTGGTAATCTGGCTATACAAGAAAGAAATCACTTTTGATATACTGTATTTTTGGATTAATTACATCTCTTTCAAACCTCAGCTGCGAATACAAATGCAATTTTCATCCGTACATATTGTTCGGATACCTTTTTAAACCATGCCGTCTTCATCACTCGCTCATGCCACGCTTACTACTGGCGGTTCTTGAAAATCGGAGACACATGAGTAGTGGTAATCGTTAATCACTATTTACGTTACTGAGGAGTCTACCAGAGTCGCGATTATGAACGGCTATCTTCATCTGTATAAACTGAGATGGTATAAACTAATATCCATGTTTATGTACGAAAGTGGGTAAATTTGTAAGAAAATTCAAAGTATCTTCGTGGGTAATTGAACATGTTTAGAAATTGAAAACATGTTCCATTTTTTATACGGTAAACTTAATTTTACTTTGCAGATAAAATTGAACATAAATTTTAACTTCCCATCAGATTTCGTACCCTGGACTGGATTTCTGCACGTAAACCTAGCGGTACTAGGGAACAGAGAGGCATTCGGTGTGTCCGTGAGAGGCAGCGTTGCCAGACCCGATCAAGCGAAAAACGGTAGATTCAGAAAAATAAATCGGTAGATTTCGGTAGATTCTGGAGAGGTGGTAGGAGGGGAGGAGGGGAGGAGGGGGGCAAAAATAAATTTGACAGTTGTTCGAAATTAAGGCGCCGTTTTGCCTAAGGCCGTTGCTTTAAATAGTTGAAAACGCTTGGTAAATGAACAATTGAAAACCAAAAGGACTACAATAAGTGAATCATCAAAATTATGTGATTTATAATGTCTTCTTTTTCTTACAAAAAATGTCAATTACAATATTTTATTTCAGTACTCAAATATTCATTTAAGAAAAGAAATATTTGAGTTGGTTCTTATAAAAAATAATAATATAGTTCATGGATTAAAATTCAAAATATTATTTTATTGAATGAATGACACAATTTTATCAAAATACATGGTATTTTTATTGTCAAACAAAGAAATCATTAACGTTTTAAAGTTCTTTCAATGCAACTTGAAACTTAATAAAAACTGCTTACTGCTGAAGTACTGAACAAATTATTAAAACAATTTTTAAATTTATTTCAACAGAGAGGGAATTTTTTTTTTTTTTTTTGAGAAGGGAATATGGAAGTCCAGGCATTTACAGGGCTTATGACCTGTCATTGGCTGGTTTAAGTGGCCACTTTACACACTGTGTAACATTCACCATTCTGCCCAAGTTTGAACATCCACATTTCCTCAACTCTTCCATCTGTTGACTTTTGTGAAGTAAAAGAGCTGAAGACATTTAACTGAAGATAAAACCATTTATATTATTTTCAATATGAAAAGTGATCCCTCTACATTTTACTTCATAAAATAGACATATATACATTTTTCGATAAGGTTATGAAATTCTATGCCATGATTTATTTTACCATATTATATTCAACAATACTAGCAAATTCCATAATTAATATATCATTCATTGTATACTTATGTACGGTAGATAAAAAGTTTTTTAAATAAGTAACTGATGGCAATCAAAGTGAGCAAACAAGCAATAAATTATTGTAATATGAATTCGCTTTATTTGCATTGAAATTTTGTTCTGTAGAAAAAACAAGGAAATATATAAAAATCGGTAGAATTTCAATCGAATGAGGTAGATCGGTAAATTGCTCCCAAAATCGGTAGATCTACCGAAAAAACGGTAGATCTGGCAACGCTGGTGAGAAGAGACATGTCTGTCAAATGGAAGGGACTTTCCCGAACGAATGTCTGCGATCAAAACGAGCGGAATACGTTTACAATAATGCCAGAAAGAGCGTCGCGCGACAGAAGCGTCACGCAAAAATATCGAGATGGTATAAAGTAAAATCAATTATGAAAATGTGTGAACTGTAATTGAACATGTTTAGATTTTGAAAATTGGATGCGTATTAAATTTTTGATCTAGAAAACTTAATTTTACTTTGTAGATAAAATTGAAGATAAATGTTAACATTCCATTGTAATATGGGCCTTGATACTTTACATAACTGAAACTGTAACTTTACTCAGATAGCTCTATTACATGATCGTGTATTTACTCATGTGTAGATAAACTATACCATCAAGTTAGTTTAAACAGCAATATGATTGTTAGTTCTACGACTATGTTTATGTTCAAACCTACATACAACGTTCAGTAAAAATATGTTTATTTTCATGGAACTTCTACTGATGAAATTATGTTGCAATATTTTTCAAACCTACCAAAATAAGAACTAGTACTACTACGAAAGCTTTTCCGAAACTAATATATTTGATAAAATTTACATTTATAATGCTTTAATTTATAATCTTCCATTTAAGCGATGAATATTATTTTATTTTATTTTTATTTTATTAACATAAACGGCAAATCTGCCTTTTTCAAAAATTTATAATACTCACATATTTGGCTTAGTGTTTTTATTTTATTTTTTAAAACATAATATTCTTTTACCCAAGATTTATTTAAAAATTAAACCTATAAATTATACAAGATTTATATTTAAAAAAATTAACCCTCAAAAGTATAAAACATATTCAGTAGAAAGTTTAAGCAACTCAAAATAAATGTAAAAAAAAAAAAAATTATAAAATAGTTAAAAGTCATATAACAAGATAAATACTGTTTCATACAGCTGGGCAAAGTAAACAAAAAATTGTTTATATTATGAAATGCATAAATAAATAAATACAATTACCATTCGCCATCTCTGAAAAAGTTCAAAAGGTTTGTTCTACAGGAACAATACCCTACTCTAAATTTATCAGATACGAGGTAATAACTATTGCCGAGTTCATGAAGTTTGTTTAATACGGCATTACAAGTATACACTATCCGTGAATTGTTGTTACAAAACGGTGGCACCCGTCTAGTCATTCTTATTACGAATTAGTTCTGGGAAAAAATGAGAACCAAACGTCTCAGAACTTTTTTGAATAGATTAGCAGTAATAATCGTCTGGTTTCTTCGTTCACTGGAAACGGGCTGGGCCCACGTTATCGATTTTTATCTTTATTTTTTGAGTTGAATATTAGCGGCGTGGTGATTTGAAACACTTTTTTTTGCACCACAACAGGTCAGGACGCCTAACTGCAATAAAAACACCTAAGCTTGAAAAAAAACACACAATATTTTGGTATTCTCACCGAGAATTGAACCCTGAACCTTTTATGCGTAAGTCAAGCATTTAAATAACTACACATTAATTTATAGCAAATATTTTATTTATTTTCACGTAAATATAACAACTATAAAGCATTATTATCGACCGTCAATCAGTGGAAACTGCGCACAGCCGCTTACATGGACAATTCGCCCCTGCTCCCTCAAAATGGTAAATGTTACGCGGTGTGTAAAGTGACTACTTAACCCAGCCAATGACAGATTATAAGCTCTGCAAATGCCTAGATATCTATATTTTTAACATTTTCCGCTCAGTTGAAAAAATATCTGAAATCGATTAAAAAATTATATACTATTTACAATGAATTTAAGACTCCACTTGTAAACTGTTGGACACCACGCTATGGTCTAAAAAAATAAACAAAATCTGTCTTTTGTCAGACTAAAGCTTTGCGATCAGTTTTTAATTGGCCAGAGCCGGTCTTATCACTTAATTAATTAATCTTATTGTCTTCGTGACTTTTAAATTTCTATCAAAATTCAAGGAAACCGTGAACACGACACTAAACTTATATTATAATATTATTCTGGATTAGAGATCTCCATAATTGTGACGCGAGACATCTGTGTGCGATATTTTCAGCTGCCTCGCGTCACGTAAAATCACTCTCCGTGAATGATTGAAAAATTAGCATTAGCATTTCGAATTTGTTATGAAACATAATTAGAATATACAAACACTAAATAAATTTGAATGGAGGTTTATTCCTCATTATTTAAAAAATAGCAATATTAACTATATTTTGAGTTTGCCCAAATGTTTGAAAATAAGTACTGGATTTCACCCCATAGAGTCACCAAAATATATAATGGTAATCTTTGTAACTCAACTTGATTAGCTAAAAATATTGATGATTAAACCAATAGGTCCAAAAAAAAGTAAAAATAACAAATTTAAAATGTTTTAAAGCGTTATTTGGTAGATGAAAAAATTTGGTCAGATGAATCTTACCCACACTAAAAAAGTTTCAGCTATTTAACTTCACTAAAATCACAATCTGGAATAATTGATGAAACGTGGATGGATGATCCAATATATTTAAAGTAATTAATGTTACGAATGCGTACGTACAAATTTTTTATTTTTTTTTGTTTATTTTTCCATACTGTTACATATTATGCATGTATTAAATTACATATTTTATACATTATATTTATTAAACATTAGAAGAGAAAAAGAGAAAAAATACATATTCCAAAAATAAACATAGCCTTAAATTTGGAAAAAATGCCCACAAAGACTTAAACGTCTGAGCGTGGGCCATTCCTTTTTTATTGTTTTTGGTGAATTTTTTGGTATACAAACACAAATATGACAATGCCATTAAAAATCATACAGAAATAACAGGAAAATGACATAAACAATGTAATTAAGACATCAAAGTTTAGAATATGCTGTTGTACGACTCTTTCACAATAGGTGTATATCTGTATTTTCCATGCTGATCCAAGTCCTCAAAGCCGCTTTAAACTTTGGAAGGGATTCTATATTTTGTATTTCTTTGGGTAGGTGATTGTAAATGATTGTAGACAAGCTGGATTTCTTCTCTTGGGAGTTTTATTAAAATCTGAATTTATTGCAACAGAGAGAGAAAATATTTTCTAAAAAAGTCAAGCAGTCTAAGTGAGATAATTCAGCCAAGTGAATCTTACTCACATCAATAAAAGTCTCAGCTCTTTTATTTCTCAAAAGTCATCAGATGGCAGAGTTCAGGAAATGTGGATGTTTCAATATAGGTAGAATGGTAAATATTACACCGTAATGGTCACTTAAACCAGCAAATGACAGATCATAAGCTCTGTAATTGCCTAAACTAACATATTTCTTCCTCAGAAATGTTTATTCTCTCTGTTGCAACAAATTTTAATATCACAACAAAGACATTTATTATTTTTGAGTAAAATATACGTTTTCGTGATTTGTTGAGCTTACAATCAGTTTTTATCTACAAACATTTGGACATAATTTAACTCTTAAAAGATAATTTCTGAAAAGTAAATTTTGTTTACCCATGCTGGATTTTAATACAAAAAATATTTATCCTTGCGCGAAGAATGAATGTGACGCGTGACGCCAATTCTGCAATAAATCTATATATGAGAGAGCGCGAATATAGAACTCATAACGCGGAAGAAAGAGACGCTGTTCTGTAGCCGGTGTATGTTCGAAACAGATTTAGTCGGTTATTGAGTGATGGGGGACGCATGTATGTAATATGACCGACGGGTTTATGATTTTAAATTTATTTTGCTATAATAGGGCTAAACTATACGTTTATTTTTATAAATGATATTATTAAACGTTTGCAGCTAAGAAGCAAAAGATTGAAGTAATTCCTCATCAAGAATTAAAACTTCAAGGTGCGAAATTGTGATTTTCCAGTTCAAATATATTTGTGTTGTTTAATTTTGACATTGGTTTTTTTGTCTGTATTTGTGTTTAATTGATATTTTGTGATGACTAACTATTTTTAAAAAATGTGTTAGAAACGCGCCAAAAAACTTTTATTTATCAATTTAGCGCGATCTAGATTTTGTTTGCTTTTGTAAATTATTTTGAATAAATAACAAATGATTAAACTTTAGAATATTCCGTCTTTTGCTAGTGGTAACACCATGCTACGTCACCGCGTGCAAATGAACTTTTTACTAGTCTTTGAGTTGAAATAACGTTATTTTTTTCCATTACCCTCTAGTTATTTCATTCGTGCCAGTTATAAGGGAAATTATAGTTAAATATACTATGATATCCTCATTAGCACGCTAACGAAATAAAAAAAGCAATTATTCTGTTTCACTAATCCCGTACCCTAGAGTTGTCTAATTTGTGCCGCCAGTACAGGAAATTACAGTTTTCTTTACTCAGAGACCTGACGCCACGTGCCCGCCCCATTTTTGTATTATTTTGCTGTCACAACAGTATGGTGAAGAAATAAAGGTCTCTAATTAATTAAACCCAAGAAACTAAGAGCAGTTTATCTGCTTTGTGGTTCATTGCAATTGTGCAAGGTTTATAAATATTTTTAAAGACACAAAGAAATTTGATTTTCCATTGTTTATTTATGTTTATTATCGCTGTAAAAACAGTAATGACTTCATTAATTTCCTGTATCTGGGCAAAATTGAGTATGCACATTTGATAAAAAAATTCATGAAATCTTTTTACATTTTTCAGTATTAACTCTTGTATGACATTGATGTATGTACCACGAGTCTACGTAAGATACGAGACTTTATAAATCTCTCTTTTTTTTAAATGATGAAGTTGTTCTATTTGTAATATTCTCTTATGAATATTTTCACACCAAATTCGAAACAAGACAAACAATATTTATCCTTGCTATGCAAATAATAATTATATGAATTAATGTGATACCAATATGACAATAAATTGTTTCACTATATTTGAAAGTGCACAAAAATAGAACTAATAACAATGAAGATGACGATGCGGTTCTGTGGGCGGTGTTTGTGTGAAAGAGACAGCAGCATCCAGATAGCACGTCTTTATTTTAGTTTAATCAGATGAAAAAATATAAGTATCCAATAATATTTTTTACGTATATTTACATTAACGTTTCCCATTACGCAAAAGAAAAATACAATTCTTGTGTACATAATGGGGGGTGACGTCTTACAGTTATTTGAATATTAAAAAAAGTATAACATCAGTTGTGTGTGTTTTTCTCATTTGTTCAATCAGTTGGTTATTGGCAGTGAGCGGAAGTGCTCGCTAATAAAAAAACCGGCGTATTAATGATTTTTTATTAGTTTTTCCATAACATTTCTGAATTATATTATTACTTTTATAAATTACGGAGACAAAAATATTAAACAGCAAAGTATATTTTATGTTTTTTTTTAAATGTCTGAACTTCAAAATAATCCGTGTTTTGATTGATTTTACACCACGTCATAGCACCATGCCCAAAGGATTTTTAAGCACAGCCTTTTAAGAGTTAAAATTATCCCTTCAATATTATCATTATCGGACATATACCAGCGTTTTTTCCGGTCTTTCAGTTATGTCACAGATTAGCTATTTATCTTCTCTATCGTCTCAAAACGTCCTTTTATAGTACCCTTTTTCTCTGAAAACAGAACATAGTCGCAGGGGGCCAAGTCCAGTGAATATGGTAGTTGAGGGCATTAACGAGGTCTGTTTTTTTTTATCAAAAAGTCACTAACACGCCGTGCGGGAGGCGTGACAGGGCGGCTATTATTTTCGCTCTGGATTAATCTTGAAAATTCTCCGATCACTTCAAAACGCATTGTACTAGTTTGTCTTGACACTTCCAAAATCGCCGGATAATTAAAAATTAATATAAACATGCTCTCAACTACAAAATTTGAAATAAAAATATTTCTTACATTTTTAAAAATCAAAAATCAAAACTCATATAGTCTTGTGTGTGATATAAAACCCTAACCTTGGGTGAATGTTTTCGGTTAAATGTCTACTCTCTAGTTATATCTTTCAAAAGAAAAACTAGGGGAATCAAGTCCACCTCGCTGTCTAGTGGGGAGCATTTTTGCCTATTATGCATGATGTCACCGGTTTAAATTTCAATAAGGTTGTCTTATTTATATATTTATAAAACGGACTTTTCTCTCTGAAATATTTCATAATCCGTGGGCTGACACCAATGGCGTAGAATTGATTATCTAGTTTCAATTAATATCAATTGAAATTAGCTACAATTGTAACACGGATGCAGTGCCCTGATCACTATAAGGTGGTGATTACAGAATGACGATGATAATTTTAGAATACAATCATCATTATGAAATAAACGAGTATACCGCCTATCCTGCGTATAAAACATTTTTGACGTTAAAATGAGATGAGGATTTGATTTTTTTTATGATTTGTCTAATTCTAATTTTATTACATATTTTATTTTATAATACTCTAGGTTACCCTTTGTTAAGGTAGGAATTAGTATACTTAAGTCAACGCAGATTTACTATCATCATTTTTCCTTTACTGCATCTAATGGTGCATAGGGCACTGCATTGGTACACTAATCGCGGTGTATCTTGATCGTTTTTGTTTCTCATCGGAGATTACAAACCATTTTCTTTTTCACCAATTTTTTTTTAATTGCTTGCATCGAGTCACTTTCGAAATAAAATACTAAATTTAAAAAAAAAAAATCTATGAGTACTTGTTTTAATTTAAATTAAAATTTAAAATTTAATTATAACTTCAGGGTAAAACAATTAGTTTCGTTATACATGCTACATTCTAGAGATATAAGAATAATTTGTAACTTCTACTGGCATCAAAAAGCTGCAGTGAAAGTGGATGATGAATTGATATCGGATATAGACATATGTTGAGGAGTCCGGCAATGATGCATTCTGTCTCCTCTCCTTTTTAATTTGTACTCGAAAGCGATTTATAAAGATACGCTAAATGAACTAACAGACGGCATTAGCATAAATGGACAAATTATAAACAATATCCGATACTCGGATGATACTGTCCTTCTATCAGATAGTATGGAAAGTCTGCAGCTATTATTATTGGACAAAGTTCACACGGCTAGTTTGAATAAAGGCCTAAAAATTAATATTACCTAGACTAAATGTATGGTTATTCAGAAAAAACCACAAACTTTCTTAACGACTTTAAACTTGTAGCGCAGATTATTAAACAATTCCATTAATATAAATATTTAGGATGCTGGCTGAATGATAAATGGAATCACTCACAAGAGATCAACGACAGAATAGAGATGGCGCGAGACTGCTTTTTCAAGATGCGTGACCTTCTTTGCAGTAAAGACTTTAATTTAGACCTCCGAATGTGCATTGTACGATGTTACGTTTTCTTAGTACTTTTTTACGGCGTCAAAACATGGACACTCACCCAAAGTTCTTAAAAAAAATCAAAGCCTTTAAAATGTAGTGCTACAGGAGGATATTAAATGCTTGACATGTGAAGTCATTCTACAGAGAAGGATTGGAGACAGACGCAGTGCAGGTAGAAGGCACATCTCTTGGCTACAGAACTTGCGCGACTGGTTCCATTGCAGCACTCACTCCTTGTTCAGGGCAGCTGCCAACAAAGCGTGAATTGCTACGATGATTTTTAACCTCCATCGGGGAGAGAAACAATAATAAAATGTTAAATGCTACGGTTTTATTTCAACAATAAAGAAAACAGGTGGGTTTAAAATGTTTTTTTCTGAAAAATCACTTCGCTCTCACAGTTATACACTTCTGCTTGAAGAGCATTCTATGCTTTTGAGGCCGAATTTGGTGATACGGTTGCATACGAGTAAAGTGATTTTCCTATTGCCGTAGATGTAGCTGATGTAAATGTAAAATGTCTGTCAACTTGTTTGTCCGGAATAAATATTTATTTAAGATACTCGTATTCCGAAACAAAGTTGTGCAGTGACTTGTACATTAGCCAAGAGAGTTTGCATTACATTCTCTGATTTCTCAGTTTCAATATTTTGTGGTTAATAGTTTGTTTCGTAGATAAACTATTCAGTGGTTTGTTTAATAGTTGTTGACTAGGATGATGACATGTTTTGAATAGGTGCTAGGTTCTTCTTGTAAATATGGTAATTATGGAAATCTGTAGAATGGATAAAAAAATAACGATTTTCTATTTGGCTTGATAAGTTTTATTTTTGATGACAAGATGTCTGAATCAGGGTGTCTTTGACACATCAAAATGTCGTGAAAAAGTTTTATGTATGAATTGTTATAGAATAGAATGATGGAGGAGTGGTGATGACTTTGGTTCACCTAAAGTCTGTTTTTCACGTTATTTCAAAATAAACGAACCAGCCGCGTGATACTTGACGAAGAATAGCATATTTCACACATTTCGGTAAAACTATAATGAATAAACATTTATTAGATTCGTTTGTACCTATTTAAATTTGAAAATAGTTACATTTTTCGTTTTGTTTTTAAAAAACACCAAAGTAAATGATTTCAATATAATTTTTATAAAAACATCTCAGATAAAATATTTTTTTTTAAATATTAGCGTTCTTATAATTTACCCAAATATTTCAATTTTGGTGACCATTTTCACGAGTTGTAAGAAATTACTTAAAAATATGAAAATCAAGTTAGGGTAGAGTGGGGTTCGAACCTCGGACCTCTGATCCGTGAGTCCGCAACACTAGCCACGGGACCACAATCCGAATCAAATATTAAAGTAAAACTTAACTTACTCATATCAAACACACACTCACCCGGTCCATAAACCCACCCTCACACCCATATACACTCACACACATATTCACATACCTACCAAAACCACACTCCACTTTTTACACACGCATCGTCACACAAAAAAAACTCGCACACATGCACTTCTATGAATTAATATCTAACTGAACTGGATTTTTAAATTTGTATTTGTGTGAAAAACTGATTTGGCTTTATTTTATGTTTTTTTTTCTAATGTTGTGTATATTTTACTGTATTGCTGTTGTTTTTATGAATAAACAAAAATTTAAAAATTTAAAAAAATAACCAAAGAGATTCTAATGATAATTTTATCAAAATCATTTTTTAAATTGAGCGAGTACTTTCAGGTCTTTCAAAATCCTGCGAAAAGAAATTGACTGGAGATGAGTCGGTCTCATGGTGTACTAGTTATTGCGTTTGCCAGGAATTAAATTAATGAATAATTGTAAAAAAATCAATATTGATTAACCGTATTGTATTTTATCATATCGTGGAGTAAAATGGGCCAAGCATGCGATATCACTCAGTGTCCTTGCCGGTCCCACATGCACAGCGGTCCAGTCTCCATGAACGTATGGTAGTTGTCTGTCTACGAACATGCTCATAAACAATCATACCCTATTATCATCAAAATTGGGAAAATAAAGTTGATGCTAACATAAAAATTTACTATATTTACTAAGGTACGCTGGTGGCGATAATGGGATTAAAAGCAGTAAATTGTAAATTCAAAATAACGCCAACCTTTAATAAACAAAGAACATTTACGAAAAAAAAAAAACCATTCCATTGAGCTCAAATTATTTTTTTGAAATGTGCGAATTTAAACAGAGGCCATAAACTTTAGAACGGGTCTGGAAGTGGAGGAAACTTTCAAAGCACCTCTGTGGAAAACATAGTTGGTGTAACTCCCGAAGCAGTGGAGCAATATGACTGAACTTAAAGATTCCAAGAATTACAAAGTTCGCTGCGGCGTTAAATTCAGAATGTGGGCAAATTATTTAATTAATTGGTTAATCAATATTTTGAGTAGGTCAATATGTTAGAAGGCAAGGGCCAGATTTTACCGCTTACAAAGAAATTATTTTTGGCGTATAGAACAATGGAAATGGAGAGCATTTTTGAGGAAGGAAGTCTAAGTTCTCATGTCAATTTTCTTCTATTTTTTGCTGATGATTATATTCCCATTTGCGTGTCAACTAAATGTAGAAGTTTCTATAAATTTGCTGTTTTCAGAATTTAATTCTTTGAGTTCTTTTACGTGTTCCCATTTTTCTTCCAGACATTTCTACTCTTCGTTCGACCCTTAGGATTCCCCCCTCCCTCTTTATTGGATTAGTAACTCCCAGTTGACCGACCCCCGGTCTATTATATTACAGTACAAGTAATCCTTCACCTTTTCCTTTTTGAACTTATTAACCGAACTGAATACCCCTTTCAAACACGTGCTTAATTTTATTTAGACTATGCGTCTTATTTTCAGATCTTTTAAAAATCGATCGGGATGCAAAATACGAAACTTGTAATGAGTAAAACGCTTCAATGAATAAAAACAATTATATCCCTGGGTATTTCCAAAATGATGTAAAGAACACGCGTGATGAAACCGTTTGCAATTTGCTTTATATTTTTGGGTTTTTTATGAAAGTGTAGAATTTAATTTTATTTATTTAATTCACGTAAACGCCCGGGGGGCTTTTGAAAGTGTGATAAATAGATAAAATGTAAAAAGTAAGGAATAAAATAAGGCATTTGGTAGATTCAAATACATATTCCTACATATAACTAGTAAAAAAAACCTATTTTAAAAATACATGTACATGTGTGTATAAAAATGACATGATAAATATTGTAAAACATTTAGATAAATCAATATACCCCAGTAAAAAAAACTTTTTTCATATTTTTTATTTTTTATCTACGCTCAAAAGTATTTCTAAAAATACACAGTTCTAAGCGGGTAGAACCCCGATACTACCCTTATTCACGCCTGATTGGTACGTCAGGTGCATAATTTATTACAGACCAGGAGGCCTAATAACAGTGGTGAATTACAGATCAGAGCATCCAGGCTTGAGAAAAAAGACATCGTTTATTTGTTATCTCACGGGGAATCGAACCTTAAACTCATCCAATCACTCCATGGGGGCCGTCTATTTCATAAAATATTTTAAGCCAATTTTTGCACTACAACAGGCCAGAAGGCCGAATTACTGTACAAAACACCCGAGGTTCAGAAAAATCATATCGAATTTTTGTATCCTCACCAGGAACTGAACCTGGAACCTTCTGAGCGTGAGTAAATTTCTGAATCATCCAACCACGGAGGCCGCTATATTTCTGATCATCTTACATCAAGGTAAGGTGTTAAGTCTTACGCTTTAGGTTCATGGACTATAATGTTCCAGTGTAAAATTACATAATATTTTTAACGGAAATACTATCCATTCCGGGATCTTAATAATGGAAAGTGAACACGCCAACCCCTACACTACAAGGCGAACTCACCTCAATTAGATTTTTTTCAGGATATTTACACGAGAGTAGTCCTGGAATTGAAAACATCTTTCAAAGATGCAGGTCCCAATTAAAGCATAGAATCATTCGATTCCTTACACCAATAATATTTTGCCGTGATGTTATTATTGATTCACCACATTCTACCTATAATTACATGAGATCCAATATTTTATTTATTATTAGAATTAACACTAATTTTTTTTAGTTTAATAAACGCTGCGAACAGATTAACGACAGAAGTAAAATGAACACGATGGTGAAATACAGATTTGAAATTCAGACGATTGATTGTTGGAAAAACTAATTTACATGTTCACAAACAAACTTTAAGTCAAATTGTTTTCTAGAAAAAGATTACGAATTATAGCGAGTCTCATTGGATAACAAATCTTATTGTTTAATAATAATCAAGTATTTAATGAAGTTCTGTAATTGGTTCAGTAATTCGATTTTATTCAATCAATTCAATTCGGATCCATGAATAATTCACTTCCTTCTCGGTAATGAAGTATTTCCTACAAAGCCGTTGTTTTGAATGATTTTCATTTATCTTTTAAATTACAGACCCCTTTACAAAGCTCTTCGTGTTTGTGTATTGGTATAGTACATTTATTAATATATTTACTATTTATAAATTTGAAAAATAAGTCGTTAGAATTATATACTCCTATGTCTCGTCTGGTTAATTTAGTCATCGTGTGCTTTTTAATGTTGATTTTTACTCACGTGGCTATGATGTAAGACGCGTCTACATATGATACAATAAGTGAAATATCTTTTTTATTTATTCAAATGATGTATTTTTGTTTTAAGAAATCTTCAAATAGTCATTTTCACATCGGATTTAAAAAGTAAAATATGTTTGAATATGGTTGCAGGATTTCACATGGATAATACACAAAAAAATATCCTTACTTTGCAAATAATAATTACACGAACGAATACCACAATAAATTTGTTATAGAACTTATAACAAGTGAGACAGAGACGCTGTTCTGTGGTCGGTGTTCGAAGTTTTTTTTATGTTTGAGACAAAAACAAAAGTAGCTCGTTCAATTAGCCTGTTATTGGCAGTAAGCGAGAGTGAATGTTAGAAATATGATCGGCGTATTTATGATTTTAATTACTTTTGCTGTAAGAGGCCATAATTATATAACAATTTTCATAAATTATCTCTCATTGTATTTTTTTCAAGTGTCTGAACTTCAGAATATCATGTTTTTTGCTAAACACAATGCAATGTTACATCACCGCGTGCAGAGAAATTTTGTAGCACAATTTTCAATCGTTAAATTTTTCTCAAGAATTTTTATAGCATTTTAGAAATAATTTACTGCATTTTCGACTCTTGTTGTTTGGTTGTATAATACATGTGTGTATGTTAGCACTTTTGGTCACCGTTTTGTCATGGTCTTGTTTGTTTTGCATTCCAATTTCGTGTACAGTTTTTAACGTCTTAAGTATTTGATAACAAAGTGGCTTGTTTTTTTGTACAGTTCAATAAAAAAAAAATCGTTATCCCAACGATTATGATCATATTGTGAAAATACTTCATTTTCGAAAACAAAACTATATATTGGTTATAAGTGAACAATACTAAAAGCATATTTTTTTTTTTCATTTTTTCTACTTTATGTAGGTACTAGGTAAGAGAACGCAAAACAATTTCTTCGCATGAGCTACAAGTACGCATATAATACAATATTTATTTTTCGTACGCACATCACTATTTGATGTTCCAATATCAATGTAGTCAGTGAGCTCATCGTGCCACCACACTTCACATCTTAAATTGGATCCAATCCATTTCCAATGGCTCAAAAAAGAACAACAAAGGACTTATTGGCTCGTTTAATCATCTGGGTTTAATGGTTTTCCATCGGTTTTTGGTTATTTCCCTGTTATCCTTGATTTTGCTCGTAATTTTTCTGCGCTTTCGATCTTCTTTTTCTGTTCTTCGTTTTTTGTAAAATAACTTTTCATCTACATTTTCTATGCATGCGTACTTTTTGAGTGCGTACTCTAAGCTTTGACTCATTCCTTGGCATAACTTAAATTATTTATAGAATGACATCCAGTAACGAAAACAAATTCAATTAAAAAGGTTTGATAATCATAAAAACGAAATAAAAAAACTCACATTTGCTATATTTGTCCAAGTACTGTACAACAGATTACATGTTATTACGGATTCCTATATCAAAATCACAAACAATCACAAATTGTTTTTTATTAGGAATACAATCTAACACGCTATATCAACTACATGCCAATTAAAAGCTATAGACAATATATTAAATTGTATTATTGTTAATTTTGGGAATAATAACCGTATGCAGAGACAAACCTTAGGGTGAGGAAAGTACATTCTATTGTCTTCACCTTCAGGTTATTCTGTGCATTTGAGATTAGAATGTACTTTCCTCACCTTAAGTTTTGTCTCTGCATACGGGTTTATGTCTCTAATAAATTGGGATGCGTACTTTTTAACAGTGCGCACTCTTTGCTTACTTTACCCAAGGTACTTTATTATGCTTGTAGTCAACAAAGGGAAAAAAAACTGGGAAAATGTATATTCAATGAATACTTTAGTTTCTGTCAACAGCTAAAAATAAAAGGAAATTATTATTTCTGAGAATTTCAAAAATTTATTTAGTGAGTAATTCACGTTTTTTTCTTAATTAAAACAGTTGCTTACTAAGTCGATATGAAGGATCTTTGAGTTCCCATATTAGTCACAAAAAATTACAAAGTTTGTGCTGAAAATAAAATACCGTCAATATTTCGAGAGATTTTTAATCCAATATTTATTTATTTATTCAATCTATATTGCAATAGTTAAAATGCAAATTTGATTTAAATCAAAAAACAATTTCAATATTTTAGATGATCGTATGAAAATTACAGTGTTCTTGTTTAAAGGTTACTTAAGTGTTGTTAAATTATATCTCTGACTATAATGCTAAAAGTTCTGCTTTATTACATATATTTTAATGTTTTTTTATAATAATGTCAACAATTAGTAAAATTTAAAAGAGCTTCAAAATTAGAGTATTATAATTTCGTTGTTAACAAAACAGCTTAAACGAAATTTTACTGCAATCGTTGTAGAGTAGTCGTCTTAAAAACTAGATTGATATATTTTCTCATAATTCCATGTCTATGCCAAAAATAAAACAAAGCAAATGAACGCGGTTGAAATGCAATTTCTTCGGCGAATGTGTGGGAAATCAATGTATGACAGGGTTACGAATGATGAAATCAGGCGAGAGTGTAAATCTGAGTAAAGTATAATTGATAAGATTAAGGGTCTCTGAGATAGTTTGGTCATGTAGAACGAATAAATGACGTAAAAATGGTCAAAAAAGTATATTTGGCAAAAATGAACGGTAACGTAAGACGAGGACGACCAAAGAAGACGTTACATGATCAGATAAACCAAAATCTTAAGTCTGGTCATGTCAAAAGCAGACAGAACCAAAGGGCATGTATGACAAGATGTATGAATGTGGAAGAAGCTAGAAATATATGCCAGGAAAGACGTGTGTGGCGGTCCAATCTTCCTGCCTACCCCTACAGAGAATGGAGTGATGGTAGCTGTAGAAGTAAAACTAAAAAAATATCAACAAGTTTCGGCGAGAAAAAATAATAGATAATTTTAGAATTACAAAAATAACGGTGATTTTTAAACCATTTTTTGGTGGTGTTTTTTGTTAAGTTGAAATATTATTTTCACAAGAATTAAAAATACTGAATTTTAGGCAGAATTTTTTTTTTTCAAAACAATAAGACTCGCTTCGATCTAAAAAAAACCTTTTTTGTATTTAAGGCACACACACGTCTTTATAAACATATCTTTAGAAAACTTCAGTTTCTTTAGGCGTGGGTGAAGGTAAAGGTATTTTTGAGTGGGTGAAGGTGTTTTTGAGTTAGAGAAGCATTATTAAATTTTTCACCAAAACCTTCTGAAAGCCCGAAATTTTGGCTCAACGTGAATAACTTTTTGTCAACCTAGAGAGAAAGTGTATTTGAATCATAATTTAATTAGTTTATTACCGTGGAATCAATCCTTACCATCTATGGCCTACTACTCGGTTAATGTGAACAATCTACTTCCATTGTCCATAAGGACAATTAGTAAGTACTCACAGTCTAAAATTTCTATTAAGAAATAAATAGTGGAGGTCGGTTGCGCACGGATCGATGAGCGGATCAAGCCAAATAGGTAAACATTTGTGTCCTGTTTATGAAATTTGGTCTACATGTCTCAATGAATTTGTTATATATTTTTTTAATTATTTTAGTTTATGTTGCTTATTATGTTTAAGATGTTAATTAGGTTAATTAGATAAATAACGTTTTTATTTTCTTATTGAATTAACTACGTTTAATAACTAATTTAAGGCATGTTTCATTCATTGTAAAATGTTTCCCTCGGCACGGGACACCCAAGTGAGGGAATATTATTTTGTCTAAAAAAATTGATCGGAACCAGCATGAACACGATCACAATACTAGAGAAAAGAACAAAATTAGACTTCCATTTAGGAAAAAGGTAAGGTCACAAAATTCAATTTTATTTAAAGCAATTAAAAAGTATTACGAAATGGAAAAAAATATTTATGAAGAAAAAAACATATCAAAATTTAAAATAATGGTCAAGACATATGTGATAAACAATTAATAAATTAAATTTATTTGCAATGTTATTATTAGAACACACATAACAATATGTATATAAATTAATATTTATAATTGACTGAATACAGAGTTTGTAAAATTTAATTTTGAAAACAGCAAAATTGACGTATTTAATTTTGTGTTTTTGTTATTTAATTTGTCTTCATTATGCGGGTATATTCGATTTCTTGTAATTTACTCACATTTTTTGATTTTGAGGCCATTTTCAAATTGTCTAAAATAACTGTGCTTTTTTATCGTCAACAGGGTCCCAACCTCGGACCTCTGAAACGTAAGACACACTATTTTGGTACTAAAATCTGGTTTCAAACATAGGCAGAATGGTAAATGTTACACAGTGTGTAAATTGGTCACTTAAACCAGCTAATGATAGGTCATAAGCCCTGTTAAATACATAGACGTTAATATTACCTTCTATAAAATGTTCTTCATCTCTGTTGGACCAAATAAATATTTATTATTCAAAAACGTTCAAGTTCTCAAAAAAGCAAACGATTCATTGATTTAAAATACTGTTTTTTAGTGAACACTTTGGTAACGATTTCAAGACATAAATTAACACAAAAAACGCATAAAAACTCAATGAACAGTTAAAAAACTAATCTTATAACAATAGAGTGAAATTGAAATACAATAATGAATGTTAGTTCTATACTTTCTTACGTGGATACATTTTCTGATTAATAAATCAGAGCGTAAGCATCATTGTAACAAGAACACCGTTTTACTGGCGAACATCATGCAGGCAGCTTTGGCATTGAAAACAGCGTCAGTTTTCATCGAACCTTCGTGCGGTAAGCGTCGGCGCCGGGACGCTTGTTTCAGGCATCGCGTCGGTCTCACTAAACTTACGTTTTGCTCATTTGACTGTAAAGTTTGAGAATTCGGATACTTCGTCAAAACTAACTTTAGTTGTGAAGAGTTAAAAACAATTGTTTCCATCCATTGAAAATGATAAAGAATTTAACATTATTAAAAGTTAAAAAGTTGGGAATGTTTTTTAGAGTATTACTATAAGTGCTCATTTGTTTTAATTACTAGAATCCAGAATCTCTTTTGTAAGTATAAAACAATTCTTTTAAATCTCAAAGCATATTTAATAATCATATTATCAAAACAAGTATTCGGAAATTATCAATTTTATTTGTTTAAGTCGTTTTAATTATCTATAATTTTATTGAAAATTATGTGTACACAAAATTATATTAAATGTGTATTTTTATCAAAATAAAACCTTTTTCGGGATTCTTTTCTAATGCAAACAGCTGTTTTTTTCTCAGTAAGCTTTATGTTAATTTATAAAAAATCTATATCATGGGTGTGACATCTAAATTTTTTATCAATGATTAAAAAAAAACGTATGTAAAGATTATCGTTTATGTAATTATGATTATTTTTCTAAAATAACAGTTTCTCTAACGATTTCAATGAAGACTTAAAGTTATTTATTAAGAAATTATTTTAAGCATGATTTCTAAAAAAATATTTTTGAATGACTATCCAAAATAAATGCAAAAATATGGTATCTTTTGTTTAAAAATTGTAAACGAGTGTTTTCGAGTAATTTTACATTTTTATTCCACGACTTATTGTTAAAAAATAATTCTAAATTGAATAAGAGAAACAAAAGAGTAACTTTTAAGTACTTTGTTTTTGTTTAATTGTGCAGTTTCAATTAAATTGATTTACCAGGAAGTAGCAATCCAATTAATAAGTTTCTCTGTATTTGCGACAGTTAGAATTAGAATAAAGTTTGTGCTGAAATAGATATTTTTCAATATTTTCAAAAAAACCATTTTTTTAGCAGATAAAAAAAATATTTTTTCGTGTTAAAAGGAATTAAATTAATAAAAATTTACATTTTCACAAAATAAAAAAAATTGTTACTAATTTTCTGAATACATCGATATTTTTTTTAACGGTAAATGAAGTGTTTTTTCCATTGTTAACATATATAATTATTTCAATTTATTACAATTTATTTTTGAATTACAATAAAAGTCATCATCATCATCATTTCCCTATTTGCACCCAGTGGTGCATAGGGAACTCAACTTTCATAATTTTAATGAGTGGATGTTAAGTTTCTCAGTCTTCAATTCAGTCTTACGCTTCAGGTGCCATAACAATTAATGAAAATTATTTATTTCAATGGTAAGCATTTTTTTTAAAAGAAATATTTGAGTTCCTATGATTTACCCAAATATTAAATTTTTTGAGAGCCATTTTCAACGAGTTGTAAATAACTCACTATTAGAAAATGGGAATCGAGTTGGAGTAGAGTGGAATTCGAACCACGGATCTTTGGCCCGTGAGTCGGAGACACTAGCCACAGGACCACAACCCGATTTGAAAATTTTAAATAAATGTTTTGTATATTGTTGAAAAATAAATTTATTTCAATTAATTAGAAATAATATTTTAAAATAAAATAATAGTCATTATCATCATCTTGCTGTTCGCACCCAGTGATGCATAGGGCATTTAATTTGGATATTTTTATTACATGGATGTTAGGGTTATCAGACTTACGCTTCAAGTGTCATAACGATGAATGACATTTATTTCATTCAATTAATGAATGCAGTCATGTATCATTATTATAACCATACAATAAATGTTATTTAATTTATTAATATTTTTTATCAAAAAAAAATCAAAAATATTTTTAGTTTGTAGACAAGGATGGTTTTTATATTTACATTCTCATTTCCTCCACAAAAATGTTTTCCCTCTCTGTTGCAACAAATTTAAATTTTTAACAAAATTTGGTATACCTTTTATCTAATAATTTTCTAATAAATTCATTAATAATGTAGGTTAAGTTTAAAACATTGAAAAAGCTGACGAACTGTATGCTTTTAATTCAGCTGGACAATTGTGTTGACATTTTTGAAAAAAAAAAAAAAAATGTATTTTTGGTTTAATATTTTTCAAAATCATTTTTTTTTTTTTACATATGTCTACTTCAATTTTATTCGGGAAAAAAAATTGTATATACGTTTTTAAGAAATACTACAAAAGAATGACAAGACAAACTAATAAATACCTCTCATTGTAATAATAATTTAATAGTATTATTTACAGAATGTCTTCCACTTATGTGAAAAATACCACATTAGTGAAAGTCATTAAATCCGAAATGCTTTTATGGTAACAAAAACATTTTAGACATAGTTTTAAGCCTTTGTTTTGTGTAAGGTACTGAAATATAGTTACGTTAATGTACGAAGGATTAGGGTGAACTATTTATAGACACTAATCATCATTCCATGTTCGCTCTTTGGTTGGAGCATATGGTGTCCACACAGAGCCACTCAGGAGGCATCCGCAGTATATGACTAGATTTTGCTGCGTCTGTTCTCTTAGTGCTTCATGCTTTACAAATTCCAACCACCGCATACTCAAGTTTCTTCCGACACACGTTTTCTAGAAATTCAGTATTTTGTTATTTTCGGCCCTGGTGTGGTGCCACGGTTCTCATCCGTAGAGGAGAATACATAGGCGGCATTTGGTTTTCATTGAATAAATATCCGATCTTCAGATAGCCTTCATAATGTTGAATGTGGTGCCTGCTACTCTAAGCCGCACTCTCAACTCTTTTTGAAAGCTGCCATTTTCTCTAACGTAATTAATATGAATCCTAGCTATGTACATAAATATACTTTTTATTACATCAATATTTTCCAAAATACATTTCTTAGCCAATACGACCGTTTACATTTTTAAAGTCAAAATAATCAGTAATTGAAATAACCGCACTTACTAGTAATTACTGACACAATAAAAATTCGTCATACTTATTGGTTAAGGACTTTTTATCGATGTGATAAACATTGTGAAAAACATATGTGATTGAACACCTGATAACGATAAAAATAAAACATTAGAGGTTTGTGACTGAGGTAGTGTCGTGGACTCCAGATGAGAGATTTTACGTTCGAACCCCAACAGAATTCTTGTTTTTGGCATGATTTGAAAATTTCGATAAAATATTATTAGGGTATACCACGAGAAAACCAGTGCATATTTTATAGTAAAACAATAATAAAAAAAACTGTAATTTTCAATTACTTTTGAAAATGACTTCTATCATTTTTTGTGTCATAATTATTAATACCCTGTGTCCTTGTGGATAAAGAAAACAATTCTAAAAGTGAAAAAGTACCAGAACCCCAAACGAGCATTATTGACTCGATGGCTACTCTTTGTTAAAAATCGTGAAAAAGGAAATCGAGAGGAGATAAATCCACTTAGTTATATAGTGGTTGGTGCGTTCGTGGTTCTGAAGTCCTGGGTTCGATTCCTAGCTGGGCGGACCTGAAATATTGATTTTAAAGGCGATTCTACACCACAATAATTTAATGTTCCTTGACAGCTACCCGAACCATAAGACTGTTTGCTTTACTTTCCATTTTACAGAAATGACCCGAATACGCTGCAATAAGGAAATTAAATTGTTTAAAAAAGTATAAATATTTGTTAAAAGGCTATCAGGGCTATGATTTTTTAGAGTTTTGAATTTTAAATTACTCCGCCTATGACGTCACAAGTTCTCTACGGGGAGTTGTTCTAATTAGTAGGTCAGCTTCCCGATAACTAGAAATGTAAAACGACACTCTGTCGTTGGTTTATTTAGGATAATTAGTAACAGCGTTTAAAGTAGTTATTTTTTATCTACATCATTTCAATGTATAAATCGTTTAATTCAAAATAATAAAATAAAATAAAATTAGAAATTACAATAAAAAGTAAAATACGTTATTTCGTTCCTAGGAGTTATTACAACTTAATTCGGAACTAAAATAATATTATCTTTTTTTTAAAAGCACGTATTCAGAACAACAAAGAAACAAGGTAAATTTAATATTGATTTATTATTTATTTATTTAAACACTTTATATACATGTACAGGATAAATACATACGAGTATGCATAAGAGCAGGCATATTGCCTTTAGGCAATTTCATTCTACCTACCTAAACCGTTCAATTTGATTAAATCAGTGGTATATGAACATATTATGGTATATTAATAATATCATTAAAGAACAAAATATTGATAAACATACAAGGCCCTCAGTATCAAAGATGGCCGAAAGATCCCATACCTATTTTTAAAAACATTTCGAAAATCTGTAATATTTTTTTTATTTATCTAACTTTTTGTAAATATTTTTAATTGAACATAGGCGGGTTTATTGTCAAATGGCAATTTTCTTCAACCAACCAATAAAATAAAAGTTTTGTTTTTATAATTCAAGTTAAATCATATTCAAGAGAAAATAAAGATAAAAAAATGCTAGAGACATATAAAAATATGAAAAAATGTGTTTGCATATAAATGACCTTGAATCAATAATGTTACTTAATGGGAAAAATGAAAAAAGAGGAAAAAAGAAAGGAGGAAAGATTAAAGAAGAAAAAGGAGGTGTTTCTTCAGACGTGATTTAAATAGAGATAATGTAGTAACATCTTTAATGGTGGATGGGAGATGATTCCACAGTTAAGTCGCATGGACACTATATGAGTTAGAGAAGAATAAGGAATTGTGGGTGGGTATTAAGAGAGTGCCTTGAGAACTAGAATGAAGAGGTAAACCATGAACTGATAAGCGTTGAAATTAAAAATAACACTTTCAAATATTTACAAAAAAATTATATTATTTAATAATATTTGGTGCCATTAACACTTAAAACGATTAACCTAAAGGTAAACATAACAAAAAATGCTATTTTTATTAAGAACTAAACATGCAGTTGACCGCTTTTGATACCATTTTTAGCTTCTGGCCATCTTTGATATGAGGGTCTCATATATATTAAATACCTTTATACTTTAATAAAAACAATAAAATACTAGCTTAAAATCTTTTTTTACACCACCAAAATAAATATAAATGCTTTCAAGAATGAAGGAAGTGGTAAATCTAGGACTGAGGGAAATAAGGTCGTTAATATCACATGCTACGCAGACAATGCAACCACAACCAGCAGTGGCAATTTCTGATTATTAGTACATTTCTATCTCAGTTAGTAAAAGAAAAAATTTAATTATTTTTTCATACATTTATAAGCCATTGACAGGTCATGAGCCCTGTAGATGCCTTGACTTCTATATTACCTTCTCTTAAATGTTTTTCATCTCTGTTGTAATGTGTTGATACATTTATAATTTTAAAAGAAACTTTGCGGTACAATCGTGCCATTAGTTTAACAGCGTGTATGAAAATGTTTTTATTTCAGATTTCCCGTTTCACTGAACTTCCTCATTGGAGTGTCAATGCAGTGCCTATGCACCACTTGGTGTAGATAAGAAAATGACGGTATATTTTTGGCGACAAAAACTGGATTTCATAGTCGAAATTCAGAATTAAAGAATCTTTTTGGATATAAATGTCTAGACTACACTTATGACTTCTCATTAGCTGGTTTAAGCGATCAATTTACTTATTGTGTAACATTCGTCATTATGGTTACATTAAAAATCAATATCAGTCGGCCTTGTGAAGTAGTGGTCAGCGCGTTTACCTACCACGCAAGAGGTCTCAGGCTCGATTCCCGACACGGTCGAAATGAAATATTTATTTAAAAAGGTGTATAAATATTTTGCAGTCCCCTGCACTAGCACCTGAAGCGTAAGCCCGATCATCTTACCCTTATGTAACAAAATGATCATGAAACGCTGCGATTGGTGAACCAATGCAGTGCCCTATGCATAGAAGTCTAGGCATCTACAGGGCTTATGACCTGTCATTGTCTGGTTTAAGTGGTCACTTTACATACTGTGTAACATTCACCATTCTGCCCATATTTGAACGTCTATATGTCTTCAATTATTTTATGTGTTGATGTTTGTGAAGTTACTCGACTTAAACCACTTATCATTTAATTAGCAAAGTGGCGACTTTTTCGAGTCTATTTTTTAAAATCAAAAACTTTGTTCCAATAAAGGAAAAAAAAAATGTATGAAGCCTATGTAAAAACTAAAGTATGTTATATGCAACTACTATGGGGAACAAGAAATCAAAATGACATAAACAGACTACAAAGACAGCAAAATAAAATATTAAAGTTAGTATATGACCTTCCCTATCTAACAGCAACTAAAGAACTTTTTAAACAAACAATTAAATGTAACTGAACTCTTTAAACTAGAATCCTTAAAATTATTCATAAATTAGCCACTGATGTAATTGTAGAAGAAGAATTAAATCTTGAAAAAAACTGTAGTAAACATAAACACAATACGAGAATATCAGAAAAATATCATATACAATCTTTTAAAACGCGAAAAGGACAATCGAGACTAATAAACCATGGACTGAAATTATACAATAAACTACCAGACAAAACTAAACCAAAGACTCAGACAACCTTTACAAAAGATGCTAAAAATATTATTATTAACAGTAGAATGTGAATTTTAAAAGTGAAAATATTTTGTTAAATGTATGTAACCCGTAAAGGTTTATCAATGAAATTTAAATTAAAAAATAAAATTAAACCCCTTAAAACAGCCAATGACAGGCCGTAAGCCCTGTAAAAGACTAGACTTCTATATTACCTTCTCTAAAATGTTTTTTATTTCAGTTGTAATATGTAAATATTAACAGCTCCCCAGGGAGTTGAATCCAGTCCTCGTCTACAAAAATTTGGGCAAACTCAAAATACTGTTGATTCCATCTGTAGGTTTAAGTCGAGTATAAGGGTTAAAATTTTCGTCAATCTATGTGAGATTCAGCTGAATTATTTAATATTTGGTCTGTAATACTTCAAACATCTTTTAATCGAGAAAACAGCCCAATTCAATCGATTAAAATTAATCAATTAATTTTCCCTTTTAGCTTAGCATTCGGGGTTTAATATCATTTTATTTTCTTTCATAAATGTCTTCCTTCAATGTGCATTGGTGTGAATTTATTATTTAAAAAAAAAAAAACGTTACGCTTCCTCCGCGCTGTTTTTCTGTAGAGGTAAGCAAAGTTAATATGCAATACCACTCTTTACATACATACCTCGCTTCCCCCATATTAATGTGAGTTGTGGTTCCATAGAAGTATAGGAGACTCACGGATCAAAGGTTCAAATTCTACTTTACCATAACTCGATTCCTATTTTTCCAGCACAAGTTATTGTAACCCAAATTAAGTTATTTGGGTAGGTAAGTGATAATATTTTTTTTGGCGGAATTTATTTAGCAATAACTGTATATGGAATTTAGTTTTCCAAAATTTTCATTTGATTTGCGCGACTATTAACATTCGCATACTATTTTAAGCCTTTATTTTATTGTCCATGTACTCTACATACATACTCGAACCATCGTAAAACTCTCAGCGTAACTTTGTTCATAATACTCATGCAAGCCTTGTATTTTGCACTTATATCGACATTTGTTCATGTATCGTATAGTAGTTTTATCAGAAATGAAATTAATTAAATAAAATGTTTTGAATTAATTCGTTCGTTGTGGATGAATTAGTTTCTTTCAGATTGGTCCGTTTTTACAGTTGCAACAATATGTTCTTTGTGGTTTGATCTATTTGCAAATGAATTCATTCGATTAAATAATGCAAAAAATGCCCAAAAAATTGCATGTAACAGACATAAATTTTGTATATTTGCTTATGTGTGATTCTTATACCCGTATGCAGAGACAAACCTTAAGGTGAGGAAAGTACATTCTATTGTCTTCACCTTCGGGTTATTCTCTGCATTTGAAATTAGAATGTACTGTCCTCACTTCAAGTTTTGTCTCTGCATACGGGTATTAATTTGTATGATTTATATTTTTAAAATTATTTCTGATTATCTTTTTTGCATTGTATTCTTTGAAATTAGATTATTTATTACATTTACCTTCTTTTCTAGATTGTTATTATATGTCATTATAATTTGATCTAATTAAATTCACTTGGTATTTTTATTATTATTTATTGTGGCTTGACACGGGCATAGCCTAAAAAACCATAATAAGTTCATAAATATTTAATTTTGTAATTTTGAATGAATAAATAAATAATTAAATAGCCTAGTATATATAAAAGGCCTAAAAAAAAGAGGTTCAAATGACATTAATCGATGAACTTTAAATAAATTAAATTAACTTTAAATATATTAAAGTTTATAAATGTTTGTGTAACAGATAAACCAGATACGCCGCATTTAGTGTCTAACCCTTTATAGCATCACGTGACAGTTTTGTTACCAACCATTTCAGTGCTTACAAAATCCAAAATAAAAAACAAAGGTCATTTCAAATCAACGTTATTCCATAGATACACACCATTCAAAGCAATTAAATTACATTTTCTTATAAACAGATGATGTTGGTTGCTACAAAGTTCATTTGAGATTCACTAGACGTGAAACTTACTGTATTTAAAAATATTTTCAAAATCTAAAAAAATATTTATGCGTGCTATTTAATACGTTCTTTGCGCTCAAACAACAATCATTTCAGCATATTTCATACTACTACGATACTCGAAAATATTTTGAAGTATTTTAAGACAATGTGACATAAATGACGCACTCCAATTTTCTACCGTTTTTTCATTTATTATGAAAACTTTGAAAAACTGAAAAATACGACTACACGTTTCATTATTTTCAAAAATCTATCGAAACACTCGATTTTTTAAATATTTGAAATAAGTTTATTTATGAAGTATTTTTTTATCAATATTCCTACAGAGATGCGGTAGAATTTTTTCAAATTCAGGATTATCGATATTCGAGCGTTTACAGGGCTTATGACCTGTCATTGGCTGGGTTGAGTGGCCATTTTACGTTTTACAACATTCCCCATTCCGCTTATTAGCGAATATCGACACAGGTACCATTTTGATTCTTGTATATATCTTATTAAATGAGAAACCATTCACTAGCGTGTTGGAGCACCATCTATGTATTGATATTGAAGTTAAGTATTTTTTATTAAAAATATATATACCTACTTCCCCTCGGGAGAAATCCAGATTTGTGTATGTACAAAAATACACATACCAAAAAATAATGTTATTTATGAAGAGTTAATTTATTATTATTTATTTATTAATTACATTATACATACATTTGTTAAGGACAGAGACACAGTTTATAGCAACGCAATCAGGAACGACCCATATCTGTGAACTTGCTCCGACTCGCTAGAAAATCTATGTTGAGTCGGGGCACTTGTAATGCATCCATAACCATACATTCCCACACATATATACATATTATATTCACACATACATATTTATATTATATTTCATACATACATAAACATATATATAAGTTTAAGTTTAAGTTTATACACATCATTGACACTTTATACATTATTACATTTTACATTTATAAATACATTTTAATCATTTACCAGTTAGTCCACATTTGATCGCAGAAATCCATTCCCGTTCGAGCAAACCAGTTACTCAAACCAGATTTGAATTTCGAAAATGTAGTGTATGATACTGACGATTTATTACACATGAGATCAAAACCTTGTTGTTTCTAAATATATAGTCCAAGACATTATATTCACTAGTTCTGTCAGGATTCTGATCTTGCTGCATATCACCCGGCCCACTGGCCTCGCTGCGCTGGTCGGCTTAGCGTAAAATATTCCCTTGGATAATCGTTCCGCTGGCATTTTAATGTTCCGACCTTCGGACAGAGTAGAAAATTATACGACTTGTGTAATACAATGTAAACTCCGCAAAGTAAAACGATTGACTCAGAAATGTCTTTGAACGTCTTTTAGAACCCTATCGACATTAAAAAAAGCTATCCAACTAAGGAAATCTCCATTATGCTGTTTCTCTGCAGATGTAAGCAGTGAAATGTGATATTTTTGGTATTGTGAGCGTTGAGCACATTTTTGTATCTTATAATGTATTTTTAACTTTTGGAATACATTGTCATATTAAAATAGGTATCTAAGAATAATTTAAAATAAATAAACAATTTGTAGATGTTTGTGAAGTTAAAGAGCTGAAACATTTATTGATGCGGGTAAGACAGATTGAAGTATTGAAGGAATTATAACGCATAATGGTGAATTTTATACAGTGTGTAAAGTATGTCATGAGCCCTGTAAAATGCTCTTCATCTCTGTTGTAATATATTAATTTTTAAATATGTAGAGAATATCCTTTATGCTGATTATATATTTTTTTAAGTATCCATAATAGTGCAGATTGCTTTATTTTTAAAATTTTAAATAAATCTTCCATAATCACAATAATCAAAGAAAAGGATGCCTTTTTCAAAATTTTACGAAAATAGTCCATTTTTTTCCAATTTATATTATTTTTCGTATATCGAATCTACGGAAACTGAATTACTGACGGAATGCTTTTTTGTAAGTAATCAAGATCACATATCAAATAATGGTTTAAAAGTGATTGGCTTTGTTTTGAGATCAGAAAGAAATATAAAATAAAAAATAACAATCAAACCTCTTTATTGCTCAATGGTGCGAATTTAATTAAGAATATAACTTTATCGATCTGGCCACCTCAATTTAAACCGGATTACGTTCCCGTGGCTAGTGTCGAGGACTCACGGATCATAGGTCCGAGGATCGAACCCAACTCTTCCACAACTTGACTTACATTTTCTTAGAGTAAGGTATTTACAAACCCTTGAAATATTTTAGTAAATCATCAGAATGCAATTTTTTATTTTTTTATGTTGTAATAAAATTGAAAAAAATCTAGTAAATTTCAAACATTATATTCATAAACCACTTGAAAATATTTTTTTTTTTATTGAATATACTTCATTGAATTGAAATGAAAGGCAGAAAAATAACTACAGACTTTGTGTTTTTGAACAAGATAAAAAATAAATGCATTTGTTTCAATGTAACTAATAGAAAAATGAACCGTCAATTGGGTTGTGGTCTCGTGGATAGTGTTGCGGACACACGGATAAGAGGTCCGAAGTTCGAAATTCACTCTACTCTAAATTGATTCCCATTTTCCAAAAGTGAGTTATTTATAACTAATTGATAATGACCCTAATTTTTTTATATCTATGTAAATCACAAGAACGTAAATACTTGTTTTTACTTTAAAAATATTAAAATAAATAAGGTGTTCAAAGCAGATGCAAATATTCATTAATTGTTTCCTAGACTCCGCTTTCTTGGGAACGAATTCATTATTGATAACGATATATTTAACTCGATTTTGAGGCAATTGAAAAAGTAACTTTATCAGACATTTTCTAAGAATTTATTACTTTTCTCGTTTTGTTTTGAAAACTGGAATATCTTTTAATTTCTTTATCATTTTCTATTTCTGTGTATTTCGTATCAATTATACAGATATTATTTTTTGTATATTTAATTCTGTAGTGTAAACGAAGAAACATACATTCTAAGTGAACCAGGTTATGGTCTCGTGGTAGTATTGTGGACTCACGGGCCAAAGGTCCGAGGTTCAAATTCCACTCTACCACAACTCGATTTTCATTTTTCCAGCACAAGTTATTTACGACTTTTCAGAAATGGTCTGAAAATGTAAATATTTGAGTAAATAATAAGGACTCAAGTATTTATCATTAAAAAAGGGGATGCTTTATATCGCAAAAGAAGGCGCAACCTTAAGTGACCACTGGTTGAACTTGCGAATGTTAGAGAGTTCGCCCCCTACCTAATAGCTCGATACTCGATCGATGGATCTAGGCTTGCAGAGGTAGATTTAGCAAAATGAGAACTCTCGCCTTCCATGCAGTAGCCGGGCTCATTAAAGACCTAAACTAAGAGGACAAGAACTATACACGGGGACCCGTCACAATAGATCTTCGCAGGTCGCAGTGACGCCAGGAGCTTGTATGGCACTGACCTCCATCTTTAAGAATAAGAATAAGAATGTGCATATTTAAGAAATAAATGTATTAATTTTTCTCGTAAATTAATATTTATATTAATTTGAAGGAAATATGAAAAAATCTCATGACAAAATATTTCAGGATAAATGAAAATCTTTCCTCGAATTATTACATATACAATCAAACTTCAGAAAATAGTCTCCAAAATATTATATTTTACTACGTTTCTCTACGACGTATTTAATTAGTTTGATTTTATCACTCTTTATTCTAATTTTAAAAATAAGATCATATTTTTTTTTATATAATCTTATACATTCCCAAATGTAAGAAACAGGTAAGCAATATGGTTAAATCGATTAATCTAAGTAATACAATGAGCTTACTTTTATTCTCCGATCCCAGATTTATACATTTAACTTTCAGATACATTTATGCCATAATTCAAACTTATTATGAACGCAATAAACAGGATTGATCATCCAATCTGACAGGTTAAGCCAAAAACGGCCATAATTTTCAGTTAGACTATTCGGTTCTGCGAAGTTAACCAAACTTGGACGAAGTTCATTTAAATATTTATTGTTTAAAAAGCTCACGTTTGATAATGCCAAGATTAAATGTATCTTAATTTGTTTTTACATGTACGTTTTATTAAATCAAACATTAGTATTCTTTTGTAAAGTCCATAGGATTGTGCAAAAGCATATCGCGCACTCGATAAAATAGAGTCATAACTCAAACAAGCAATAATGATCTCCTGTACAAAACAATCAAAACTCTGCCTGTTCGAAGACTACTGTGGCTTTGCATCATTTTGGAACACTTTAATAGTAATACATACAAGTTTCCTCTCAAACATAACCATAATACACGCTTCACGTCTAATGATGGCTTGGTAGTACCAAAAGTATGTAATAAATATGGAAATAGAACTCTCAAATATTTGGTACCTAGCATTTTTAGTTTATTACCAAAAGCACTTAAATTTAACTCACATTGTAACAAGAGCAAAATAAGAGAGTGGCTACTCGATCAAGAGTTTATATATGAATAGTAGCTTAGGTGTAAATATTTTAATTCTTCATATATTTTCTTGTATTTAAAAAATAAATTTACATATTATTATTTGTATAAACATGTTTATTCTGATCGTTCCGGCTGTTAATTTTTATCTGTTATTCATTGTTTTTATAAATGTAAATAATATTATTAAGTCAGTATAAATATAATCTTCACCAACAAGCTACAAAAAGTGGCTTGGTGGGATTTTAGTTTAAATAAAAATATAACAAGTGATTTTTTTTTTAAATTGTAAAAATGTATAATTAAGCTATTAAATTAAAAAAAAAAAATTATAAAAAGCGAAATATCCAATTGTGCCAATAAACTTAATTAACGCGTTGTCTTAAACCCATGCATTTTTTATTGAGTTTTTTTATATTACTTTTTACTTTTTAAGCAATACTTATGTAGCAATACCATAAAAACAAATGTTTTGAAAAACACAATAAGGGAAATTTCGACCATAAAAACAAAAAAGTTTAAATATGTCACTGTTTGAGAACGGCGCGGCGGTGTTTAAACAAGTCTTAGTGCAAGCGTTGTGGAATGACGTAGTAGGGAGCTATCTGGCACATATCGATTATATGGATTTTGTACGGGCATATTTAGACATGACGACATAGCTCTAGTGTAGTGTGTCGGGGGGGCCTGAACTATTGTAATTAAATTTGTCTTAAACAATGCTACAATATTATATATGACACCTCGGGATTGCTTTAAAGACTTTTTTTTTCGCCACAACACATAAGAGCAATGCAATTCCATCCATTTGAATACAGTCCATTTGGTATAATTTCTAGCCCAAATGGGCCTTTGCTTCATCATACATGCCGTCAAGACTTGTTTCTTCTGTGGTCGAATTGCTTGTCTTCCAGATTCAATGAGTCTTCTTCGCACTGTTGAGTCATGTATCATCACCTCAGTGGCTGCCAAATCTTGTCGAAGTTCGTAACTTGTTTTTCTGGGGTTTAATTTACTATTTCTAATTAAAGATATTTAATTCAGATACAAGTTTTCCGGTTTCTTCCACATTTCCTAAATACCTTTGCTTCAACTGACCCTGTTTCTCTTTTCTGATTAATAATCTTGCTAATTGCTCTCTGACTCACAAAACGTTCATTTGCAATCTACTTCTGAGTCATTAATGTATGTACACTTAAGGTTATAATCTTTTTCCTTTTTCTCGGCGTGATATTCATGATTCAAACCAACTCAATTACACTCTTTAATATGCAAGCAATTTATAAAATTAGTCCTTTATTAAGAAAATGTAAAAAAAAAAACAACAGATAGTACAAAAATAAACACAAATATGAGCTCCCAAAGGATTAATGAATTGTAAGTCATAATTTTTGGCGCTAAACTACTGTCAGACATATGAGTGCTGAGTTGAGTGAATGAGTTGCTGTACGTAAAAAGTGTCAAAAATGACTCTTATTCTATAAGTTTGCATAATATTGTAGTTGTGTCGTTTATGAACAAGCGTTTTTGTTTGTCAATAAGAATTGTCCAAATTTTATCTAGCTTTAAAATAGCTTGGTCTTCCAACTATCGCTATGAAAGAAATACGATGATCCGTTAGTCTATGGTGACGTAGCATCGTTGTTCACAAATCCAAAATCTTACGACAAAAGTAAAACAAAAAGCTTATAAAAAAATAAAAGGTAAAGCAAATTTTTCTTACCACCTTCTCATTTTCAAATCATTTTGCTCATTATGTATTATATATTTTTTTCTTACATTTTTTTTCATTCGGAATGAAAAATAAGTATCCCGTTTTACTTCTCACCTTCTTCTCACCGGCTATCCTTGTGCAAAAACTATGTCACTTGGTCGCTCCGTTGAGACGTGAAAGAAACACAAACAAACAAACAGACACACTTTCACGTATATAATCAGTATGGATTTGTGGTCAAGTCACGTACTACGTGATTTGCAAGTGGAAATATTGTCTCGATGGAAATATTCAGTTATCAGGAAAGTAAGAAAACAAAGATAAAAGGAGAATTGTGAATTTTGAAAGAACGGATATTTATTATAGTTGAGATGTGTGTCCGGGCGGATAAAGAATACTTTTCTGTGTCTGAAATAGAACCAGATTCCTCGACGTGCCTTTCGATTCGACGGAATAATTCTTGATAAGGAAATCGAGTGAACATAAGTCCGCTTTGGTTGGCACGTTCGTCTACCATGCTTGAAGTCCTGAGTTCGATTTCTGGTAACGTGGCCATCAAATATGGTTGAAGAAAAAATATGAATAAAGGTGGTTACACTGCAATATTTCATGTTCCTGGGCCGCGAATATGATGGGGAGCTGAAGATGTCATACCTTCACCATGAAGGTATTGTTGAAGATAAATTATCTCCAGCGGTTACGAAGATATAATACCGACTTCTCAGCTTCAAGTTTTGGGTAGGTACATCGATATGTAACAAAGAGAGACGTACGTCGTAGTACTCATATCTACGCACTAAAGTGAAATAGATTAATTATGACGTCATAGTTGAAGATAATTCTCCCGATCGATGGCGAAGATACACTACTGATCCCTACTTAAAAAAAAAAGTTAATCAACTGGCTTAAGTAAGTCTTAACAGATTGGCTGATTACATAAGGGTGTCAAAAAAATATTTTTAATAATTGTCATTAAGGTGTCAGATTGGCACTTTACATTAGGGTGTCAAAAAAATTGTTCCACCGAGCAATTTTTCCCTTGATTACGATTTGTTTCAATTTTTGAATCGTTCTGAGGCTGGCACTTTTTTTCTTAAAAGCCCATTAAAAACATGAGAGAGAAATAAGTCAATTATGAAGTCGAATTGAATTCTGACATAACTGTCAGTTTGTTAAATGTACGCCTAGATGCACAGATACGGTGGCTAGATTCTGCCAAATTAACATGTAAGGGCATCTAGAAAAAAAAAAATAGTTATGATATTTTTTCCATCTGTTCTACTTTTTTCCTGAGTGTACGTATCGAGACGTTCAAGGTGTTGGCTTTGCAATTGCTCGGTAGATAAAAACAGCCGATTTTTAAGCAAACCGTCATGGTTATTGTTAAAAATCATACAAAAATCAAGTTCAAGCGAGCATTTATCGCTTGAGTAGGAATTGATTGGAGTTTATAATCGATTTGAAGTAGGCACTTTTTATAGTCAGATGACAAAAAGCCTATTTAAAATATAAATGAGAACTATTTTAAATTTAAATGTAAGAAGGAACGCGGATTAATTTTTAAGGGTCATTCATTAGTTGGATTCGATCACATGACGTCGAGACGACAAGTCGGTAGAACATACTGAGGTAGATAGAGACAGTAGAGAAGTTAAGTGTACCGTCTTGATATGTACAGATGAAGTTAGCGTTCACAATCGTGGCACAGGACTGGCACTGAGGCATAAGGCTGATCACCATATCTTCATGTAACAGATGATCGATGTAAGTTGCATTGTAGCAATGCAGTCCTCATCCAAACTTATACCCGTATGCAGTGAAAAAACTCAAGGTGAGGAAAGTACATTCTAATCTCATATGCAAAGAATAACCCAAAGGTGAAGACAATAGAATGTATTTTCCTCACCTTAAGGTTTGTCTCTGCATACGGGTATTAGTCACTTAAGAACTTCTATTGAAATGAAAGGTGCCCACCCCCGCAACGTGGACGCGCTGAATCAAAATTACTCCAGCAAGAACTGAAAAGGTGACTCAGCCGAGTTGATGATCTCGTTTACTTATGACAGGCATTTGCCTGTCATACTTATATTTATATGCCGATAAACCATCGCCCGATACCAAGGGTAAAATGATAGATCAAAGTAAAAAAAAAAAAATAGCGCTAAGTACCTATATAAAAATATAAAGATAATGATGATGATAGTTCACAAGATAACAAGAGCGATGACCGATAATAATAATATATCTGACGATGCAGGAAATGAAAAAAATCGATCACAATCGAATCAATAAATGACAATACATAAAGGGAACTTCTTCCGCGTGACAAGATTAAACGATGCAATTAACATTACCGCTAAAGGCAAAACTAAGAATGATTGCAAAATTTAGTCAAAGTACCATATTATTCAGTTCTATTGTGAAGAGACAAAGCGTTTGAATTCCAGAAGATAAATGACTTATAGAAAAATAAAGGCCGTAGATATGTTAGGGGAGACCAGGGATGAAGTAACGTGGGATGAAAGTAACAAATGAGTTTAAGGAGGAATTACTTTGCTTGTACAAACATTTCTGCTGTTTTTATGCGTCTATTCTACTCCTCTCTTACCTCTGTAATGTCCGCGGTTCTATTCTGGACGGCTGTGAGTAAATCGTATAGTTGAGTATTTTAAATATTTGTAATTGATTTATAAGTATGAAGCTCCGTCTCTACGTGACATAACACAAATAATCGACTTCTAAAAGATGTTTCTCATTATAGAGATTTGATTGTCTGACAGACGTCTTAAGCTTTTTTAATTAATTTTTTTACACGAAAATGGCATTACTTTTTACCTTGCATATGTATACAAGGTTTAAATTTCAACAAGTGGATTTTTCTTCATTAATTCACTACTTTAAATTAAACAAAAAATTTTGGAAACAGGAAGGATATTCTCAAGTGGGCCAATCAGAAACTTCTCAGCATTTGTTCTTGTGAAAAGGAAGCCACTTCAAACTCTTTAGGAAAAACCGGCCGGTTAACAATAGTCAACCGGTCTTTCGTTCCATTAGAAGAGTGTTCGGCGTTTTGTGCCCTACTTTGGTTTATTTTACAAATTTGCTGCACTAGCTTGACCATGTATGATTCTACCTCTCGTGCGAGTTCTTTATGAACCATCGCCGATAGGATGTCGCATAGGTCTTCTCCCAAGCTTCTGAATCGCACCTCCAGCTTATGTCTTTGAAAAAAGGGCAATTCATCAACAGGTGAGGGACATTTTGAAGAGTTCCATCGTCACATAGACAGTTGTCAATCTCGGAAAGCTTGAAGCGATGCCGGTATCTGATGAGCCCACCGTGACCCGTAATTATCTGAGTGAACACGAAGTTAGCTTTTTGCATTCTCCTGAAATAATAGGCATGGCAAATGGTAGGGAAAAACATTTTAGTGACATATCCGGTAGTTTTGCTCAAACAACAATCTTTTCAGAGTTGAAAGGTCCTGCTTCTTATTTTTCTTTTGGCAAAGCTAAGCGGGAAATTATAAAAATCGGGAGCTGTCGAGAGCTTTCGAGCCTTTTCATCCGCCTTTCTGTTGCCAAGGATTCCACAGTGTCCCCTTATCCAGCCGATGTACATGTCCTGGTGTCTGAATCTTAGCTTCTGAATGTCTGATCTGATGTCCATTACAATAAGGTTGACCGAATTTCCGGTTTTTACGCTTAGATCAGCTATATCCACGGCGTTAAGAGGAAAAGTTATTGTATCTTAATTTAGTTATTATATTATATTAAAATCGTAGATTCTATGGCATAGAATGCTCTCCTAGCAAAAATTCAAGAAGTTGAAGTGATGTTTTGGAAAAAAACTTTAACCCTACTTCTTTTCTAAATTATTTAAATACATCCGTAGCACGTGATAACATGCAAATTGTTTGATTACAATTATAACGAGTTTGCAAATCATCTGATCGAAAGTAATCATAATTTTAATATACACTGGATAAAAAGTTTTTCACGTTAAAAATATTAACATATTACAACAGAGATGAAGAACATTTAAGAGAGGGTAATATGGAAGTCTAGGCATCTACAAGACTTATGACCTGTCAATGGCTAGTTTAAGTGGCCACTTTACACACTGTGTAACATTCACCATTCTGCCCAGATTAAAGAATTGAAGGAATATAGAAGAAATAGAGAATATTGTCGTTAAAAATATTAAATAAAAATTAGACATTTTGGAAATCTTAGCTATTAAAAAAGCAAATCAAAATAAAAAATTTAAAAAAATAACTAAATAAACAATATTGAAATTAATTTCAACAGAGAGGGAAAACATTTTTGAGAAGGGAATATGGAAGTCTAGGCATTTACAGGGCTTATGACCTGTCATTGGCTGGTTTAAGTGGCCACTTTACACACTGTGTAACATTCACCATTCTGCCCATGTTAAAACATCCACACTTCCTTAACTCTTCCATCTGTTGACTTTTGTGAAGTAAAAGAGCTGAAACCTTTATCAATCTCCCTAGGGAGGAAATCCGGTCAGTCTGCAAGCATTTGGACATACTCAAACATTGTTGAAACAATATTTCATTTAGTTCACTCCTGTCTAGTTTTAAAGAACGCATCCAAATCACTTCACACTTCCCATCTTTAAATGAACAACATGACAAAAAACTTATTAGCTCCATATGTATCGATGTAATATTTAGTAATCACTGTAAAAATTAAAATCGGATAGAATTCATTAGTTAAGTATAAAGAAGCTTGTGTACCTTTGAAAACGGTCGGTAGAAAAAATAAATAATAATTGTTTAAAAAACAAAGCTGTTTAACATTTATTTTATTATAAATGAAATTAATAAACATTTAAATCTGTAAAGTACCTTATAAAGGTATTTATAGTATAAAACGAAAATGGCGCTATGTAAGTTATCCATAATAATAATGATAAAAATCCTGGCACCTTACAAAAACTCAAAACACCAAACATATGAGTTTTGAGTGCAAGTGCTTAAGGAGAATATTATGTATAAGATATTATGATAGTTTGATTTCATTACTAACATTGAAGTACGGTAACGAACGCAGCAAACTTCTAAAACGAGCGGTTTGAGGGTTCGAAAGTGGGCCTGGAGCCTTATGCTGGAAAGATGTGACATTTTGTCGCCCACTCGACAATAGTCGATTTGGCATCTCCATTGCTTTGTCATAATGCTATTCTTGAAAACCCTCCGACAATTCAATTACAAAGACGAATGAGAAAGTGGCAACACTAACAAATTCGTATTTATCTATTGTCGCGTCCCGCGACAAAAATAATTATACCTATAAGATAATCAGAACCGTTATAGTTTAAAAGTAAAATTGAATACAGAAAACAAATCAATCGCGTAAATAAACGCTTTACCCGACAGCGGTCATTCCGCGGCGGGCACGTGATACCTCCCACCACACTAGTTTTTTTGAATACAGGGCCGTAGTACTCGCCGCTGGCGAGCCAGCGAGTTGCAATCTGGTTCGCGAGCAGTGTCCACGCCGCGCTAGGCCAGTTTTCCCTCGCAAATAACTATGGGAGTTTTGGTATAATTCCCTATGCACCATGTTGAGCTGTGCCCCAAAAAAACTTGTATTCTAATTAAACCAGCTTCCGATCGGATACGTATGATCATTTTAAGCTAGAATCCATTATGACGGCTGTTTAGCCTTATACACCACGTAACAACTAACAAATCTCCATTTATATGGAGAGTCAGGTTACCCCGGAATCTCGCCCTTGAACCTGAGTTGTCGACATTTTCTTTGATTCATCCTGCAGAGGCGTGACTCAGCAGTTTTTCTCCTCAATGGCAAATCGACACAGGACGCCATTTCTAGGATCCTTCGTAATCGCTGGTGTTCCTAGTACTTCCTTCTCAAGTAAAATAATATAGAATGGTTCGAATCTCTCAGAGGATTATGTGAGTACCTCGCGTGCATCTCTTCATAAAGGTTGGTGGAAATGTACTTCGAAAATTAGTGACTCCTAATATAATACTACAGTGAACTAATGGATACGCAGGATTATTCAAATCTTTATCCTCATTACGGGGAACCGCTGCCCAAATTATTTTCGGTTCTAGGACACTTAGAAGTAATCACATTAGGTTAATTTCGAATCCTTTTAATAATGGGCTATTTTCAATTTTAATTCTTACTAGGAGAGATCTCTGCTCCAATTATTATTAATCCTGTTTACTATAATTAAGTTCCTCATAAATAATTGTTGAACATCTTGAGAAACATATATGTCCGTTGTCTGTAAAACTATATTTTACTGATTTGTAATGAATAAACTTGAAACGAACCACTTTATTCTGTCTTTTCCCACCGTTGTTCACAACCAAGCAAGAAATTCAGTATTTTATTAGAATTTTGCAATAATACCTAATGGAAAGTAACTAAGGACCCATGTTATCCTTCAAGGAACCTTGAGATCAAAAAGAACAAGTTCTACCTGAGACTATTAGCCGCAAGGTAAGATTTAATATTAAAAAAGAGCATGACACTATGGCTCTCCTGCCACACGTAAACTTTTATTGTTTCTTGTCGGACTTCTTCCGTTGAATATTTTGTTTACGGAATATTATGAAAAAAAAAAAATAAGATGTTTTACTGAGACACTGCAACATTTATAGTTATTATTTGCCTTTGACATTACACACATCCACATGTTATTAGAAATATTTCATATTCATTTAATGGATTTAAAAAACATATTGTATAATATATATATCAAATACGTATTTTGACATTGACGAGCGATAAAATCATGTTCTTAGTGAATCTTCATTCCATAATGCATTGAAAATAAGTTCAGTTATATTTTTGAACATTTATTGATACGCCATCATCATAATATTTATCAGTGTTGTAAATTTTAAGTTAAAATACAACAAAAACACCTAGGTACTCGTCATTCAAACATGAATGCCGAGCGTTTTACAAGAAGGAAGTTTGACAGCTGAAGTTACGATGTCGCATTCGATTGTCAATGACAAGTGCTTTGTGGCACTTTAGATAAAGTCGATTGGTTTCCAATCGACTGCATTCGTATGGGAGGTTCAAGAATGCTGTCACTCGTCGAATTCAGGAATTAATCGCATACGATTCTAAAGACGAATGAGTCCAGCATAAGGCCCCTGACTAGGACATGTGCTGCTGATGACTCAGGAGACACTCAACCCAAGTTGACACCTGCGGGCTCCCTCTTTCCTGGAAAGCCGTTGATGTTGATCGAAGGGACTGGGTAGCGAAAGTCTCCTGGAGGTGTCCGGTGATGTCCACTTAAAAGTAAAAGTTTTACCCTACTTTTATATGAAGATTTCTTTTTATTTATTAAAGTTTGATTTTGGGGGCACTTTCAACACTATAACCCACTATAGAATGGAAATAAAGTAAAGTGAGGTTCGAACCACGGACCTTTGATATTCGAATCTGCAAACACGCCACGGAATATATAGCCACGGAACTGCAACCCAATTCAAGTTTTAACTTAATGTACCTCACCGTAACTTGCGTACCAATGCTGTCTTCTTTGTGGGAAATTTTAGAACTCGCACATCACACACACATTTATCCCTCCTGATTTGGGATGAAACATTTTCCATGTCTGCCTAGATTATGCCATGACTACCCATTGTACATTTAAATAGATTCTAAGATTACAATATTTTAGATTTTCTAAATGTTTGCAGTCAAAAGACTGGATTTTACTCCCTAGGGAGTCATTAAGATTAACAAATTACAACAGAGATGGAGAACAGGCGGCCTCCGTAGTGTAGTGGTCAAGACGCTTGACTCACACATGGAAGATTCCGGGTTCGATTCCCGGTGAGAACACAAAAATTGAATGTGATTTTTCACAAGCCTGGGTGTTATGTGATGTAATTCACCACTGTAATTGAGCCTCCTGGCCTGTTGTGGTGCAAAAAAAAAAACATTTAAGAGATGTTAATATGGAAGTCTAGGCATTTACAGAGCCTATGACTTGTCGTTTGCTGGTTTAAGTGGCCACTTTACACTGTGTAACACTCACCACTTTGCCTATGTTTAAATATTCATATTTCTTCAATTCTTTCATCTGTTGATTTTATATTACACAGTATGTAAAGTGGCCACACACTAAACCAGCCAACGACAGGTCATAAGCCCTGTAAATGCCTAGACTTCCATATTCCTTTCTCTAAAATGTTCTTCATCTCTGTTGTAATTTGTTAAGATTCTAAAGTTGTTTAGATTAAGTTAATCCATTTTATTATATATCATTAATGCCAATCCATCAGGGCTCCCATAAGCCTGTTGATTGGCTTAGAAACAAAAAGTACAAAATGTTTATTTTTCAGAATAATGAGGCGCCACAGCTGTAGAGACAGCATTTTGCTCTATTTTATAGAACAAAAGCGTTGGTTAAACAACAAACGTGAAACGGAGGGTTTTGGTTTGCGCTTTTAATTCTCAACATGTGTACATACGGCCCGTCGGATCGATGTAAACTATAGCTAACTTCATGATTGATAATCCTAGAATGATTTTTGTCCGTATGGGAGGGTCTACAGTTGTAACCTCTTATTACTGTGAGATATTTTAGTAATCACTGTCTCCTTTTTTGGGTATCGGTAAGAAGTAGAGTGAATTACTTTAAATCTAAATTTAGAGATGCCAAATCGCTCATTACTAACTTAGCTGATAGATTGATGGATACGTGTATACAAAAAATAATCCATCAACGCTACGGTAAGAAATCTACCCGCAATCCATTATTTTTTTCCCAACTTGAAAGACAAATATTATTCCTAAAAAATCATCGATGATTGGTTTGATTATGATGATTGATTGAAAAAATATAAACAATGAATCCAATATCATGTGATTTGTATTGTTAACTTAAAAAAAATATTCAATACGGAATAACGGGTAATTTAAATCGGGCTGTGGTACCGTGGCTAGAGTGTCTCGAACTCACAAATCAAAGGTGCGTGTTTCAAATCCCACTCTACCTCAACTTGATTCCTATTTTCTAATAGTGAGTCATTTATGATTCGCTAAGAATGGATCTAAAAATAAAATGTTTGGGGATGTCGTAAGAACGCAAAATTAATAATAAAAAAAAACTGTTTGTATTATTCCCTCAGGAATTTATAGGACTGAAGAAATTGAAAGTGGAGTTAATAATTATTATTAAACTCTGGTGAAATCCAAAATCGTGCTAAATCACTGTTTGTTTGTTGGAAGTAGATTTGTAAATAATTGTATAATATATAATAAGCTAGTGATATTTAAAAATGTATGTGAAAATGTAGTTTTAATTACAAAAGATACTTCTTAACTTTTAGCATACTGTCTCCCTCGAGTCAAAGTGTCATAACCTGAGATTACCTCAGGTTAAATTAAGGTAACCTGTAGTTAGGAAATGATTGCTTGATAATCACTGTCTCTTTCCATCTTATTGAAATTATGCGTGTGTCTTTCTTAGTAATTTAATTAGAGAACATCTTTTTCTCTTAAATGAATGTTTTATATTTATTATAATTAATATTAAATTAAAAATAAAAAAAAAAGTTTTTTATTTATTTTGTCTCCGGTTACTCAATGCTCAATCAGATTCTCAATCATTTGCGAAGATCCAAGTTTTTTTTTTTGTTTAGTATATTATTTACAAAAGATTCATTGAATCACTTATGCACATCAATAAATTACAACAATATAGACTAAAATACAAATCTGCAGAAATAAAGCTTCAAAGTTTTTTTTACTGAATATGCACAAATAATGATCATAACTATCAGAATAAATTCGTTAAAAACCCTTCAAAAAATAAAAAAGTATTTTTTAAATTAGAATTTGATAGATAAAGGCTCTTGCAGAACTCATGTACCTACACTTAACTGAGTTTAGTTTAAAATGGTCTGTTGGACAAAAACAAACTCAAGCGACGAATTAGTAAATTCAAATCAATAAACAAAACTCAAATCAACAACACAATTAAAATCAATGAAATAAAATCAATAAACACAAATATAATGCCAAGCAGTCTTGTCCTGCAAGTATTCTTCGTTTCAAACAGCCTGTGCTTGACAATATGTATTATTGTTTTTTGGCAATGCCTGAATTTCAAGAGGCACGTTGTTGTAGAATTGTTTGCAGTTTGAGGAAAAATAATTATTCATATGTTGCACATAATGGGCACAGATAGCATATCTTTATTTCTCGTTTTAAACCTATAGAAATCTCCGTTTCTTTCAAAATCATCAAAAAAAAATTGACTTGGATCAAAATTTCATAAATATATTGACATGTGACTGTCAATATATTGATTTCTTAAGTGGACAAAATATTGAATTGAAAGTTATCTAATATACATAAATAGGTGATACTTTTTTTTCTAATGTATTGAGATAAACCTGAAGTCAACAAAAAAAATCGTATCAATATTCATAGTAGTTGTCTAGATATTAATAATTAAATTGATTATACCGAAATGTAAAAAAGTGCTATTACATGTTTTTTAATCGCATACGGTGTCCAAAAGTATCTACCTATTATATAAATAATACTGCTTGAACACCGGTTGAATCAATCAAAGATCTTGGCATCATATTTGATAAAACAACTTTATTTTTTACAACACTGTAAAACGATTTTGAACAAAGCAATGCGAATTCATGGGTTTGTCATTACAAATACGAAACAATTTTAAAGCATTAATTCAATTTAATTATTGGACTGCTCACTGGTGGGGTCTCAGTTAGAATATGTCACCCATTTAGAATGTAAATATAGATAACTTAGAGAGAGTCCAGAGAAAGTTCCTACGATATATATACTATAAGATAGGTTTACCTCTTTCTGAGATATCATATAATTTGTTATTATAAAATTTGCAGATGTTGTCACACTATATAATATTTTGAATAATGTTATAGATTGTCCATGCTTGGTAAATGAAATAAATTTTAGGATTCCATTTAAGACCACAAGGCTTGGATGTACTTTCCATACTAAATAATTTCAAACTAATTATGCTCAGTTCTCTCCGTTATTTCAATTCCACCTAAATGCCAATCAATTTGACAATATTTTTCATATATTTAATACTTTGCCTACTTAAATTAAATAAAAAATTACTTCAAGTATAATATAATAAGTTATCAGTCAAATCAATGTTTAAATTAGTCACTCCCTTGCAACTTAATTTTTATAGTGACGAAATAACTTTGTTATATTTGTTTATATAAATATGTGTATGTGCTTTTAATTTTTCATATTTTTTATTCTTTCATATATATTAAATTTCACTTTGTAACAAGTAAATTACGCACTTTTGAATTACTTCTACAATAACTTCTTAAACATGTTTTTATCAACTTAATTTTTTAAGCTTTGTACTCGTATAACTGCTACCTATTTTTGGGCATTTAATGTATATATATTTATAAATAATGTTAAACAAAATACATTAAATTAATCAAATTAACGAAATGAAGCCAACCCCAGCGTGAAAAAATGAAACGCACTGCGCTTCTATTTAAATTTAGTGCCATTTGAATTTAAATATAGACCCTAAAATATAGATAGGATTAAGGGGCAATTATTTTTACCAACATCTGCAACATTGCCACTTAACTCAACGTAGATTAGGCCAGTTCTGTTTTTTATGACTACACAATGTTTTTTTTAACACGTAGCTAAACAGAACAAAACTTGGATTTTCGGACAATTATTTCATTCCAAACATTAAACACATCAAAACCAGATAACACTTATTCACTTGACCCAGACGACTTAACGAAATGATTTATTGGCATCGCAAATTGTACACAACGACCCAGTATTAATGGATTCTGATATCTTTCCATCTTTCATACATTAATGTTCGCATTTTTTGCTGCTAAAAATAAAAAATCTACTTTTTTCTCATGCATACCGAGTAACGAGTTAACCATACCACGTCGCATATGGTTTTATGTTTTTTATCTGAAATATAGATTGTTTGAACAATTCGTTGCTACACAAAATTAATATGTTTTTGATTTGTACCTAAATGATTTTTTGTGTCTGCTGTGTAGTACGTAAACTCTAGTTGTTCACATGGCTCAAGAAGGTTATTAATTAAAACCGAATGACGTTCATACGACTAACCAAAATATTAACATGTTAAATTATGCATTTTGGTTGTCACTCTAATGCTTTTAACGATGATCATACTTCAAAGACTGACGATCGAATCGAGTAGGGGTACAGTGGGGTTTGAACCTCGGACCTTTGATCCGTGAGTTTGCCACGCTAGCCACGGGACCACAACCCGATATAATATTACATTAATTTCCAATGAATCATTAGTTTGGAGCCGAAGTAGAGGGGGGTGGTTATGGGTAAGGAAATATTTATAGGGGTGTCGTGCAATGCCCCAAATATTGACATGTATACAATTGATTTGATTTGGGATTTGATCCCAATTTGATTTATTAATTACCCCTCAATCACTATGCATTGTTTAGATTGTCATAATTTATATAGTAATCACATCAGTTTTAAATGAGATCATCATCATAGTAATTTACCTTTCCGCACTTAGTGGTGCTTAGGACACTGCAATCGTATCTGATCTAGATTATTATTGTTACATCTAAGGTAAAACTCTCATTGATACAAAAACTCTTATTGATAAACGACACAACTAATTTATTATTTTCTCCACAATACTATGTCAGAAAAGCCACGGGTAAAAGCTCGTTTCAATTATAAAATAAAACACTGAAATATGGTTTAGTCTTTAAAAATCTGAACTTGATATCTTAAAAATAACTTCACTATTATGAATAATTAAATTATTAATTGAATTTTTTTTTTACTGTCAGCAACACGATATTCCAATATCCTTATTGTATAAATCTATGAATGTTTTATCCGTTAGAGCTTTATTATGGTCCAAGCTAGTTTCTCAGCATACGTCTCTATGTGAATATAGAAATAAATTTGAGCATGTATATAATACTCGGTTCACGAGTGTCGTTGGACTAGCTCTCCCTAAATTCAATAATAAATACGGGAAAAGAACACTAGAGTACAATATATCAAACATGTATTATATGCTCCCATTAAATATAAAAACTCAAAAAAACTTATTTGGCTCAAGAGAAAGACGTTTGCTGAGAATCAGGCTTTCAGAACGTGTTTTTTTATTAGAAAGTTTTTTTGTGTGTTTTTTTTTTATTTGGAAGAATTTTTATTTTCGATGTGCATATATTTATTTTTTTCCATAGTAATAAGAGTTTTTATATGTTTATGGATTTTAAGAGTTAAGATTATTTGTATATATTAGAACTTAACTATAAGCAACTGCTGACGAATTGCATTTTATACAGTTCAGTAGGATAATTTATATTTAAATTCATTTCAACAGAGAGGGAAAAATTTTTGAGAAGGGAATATGGAAGTCTAGGCATTTACAGGGCTTATGACCTGTCATTGGCTGGTTTAAGTGGCCACTTTACACACTGTGTAACATTCACCATTCTGCCCATGTTTGAACATCCACATTTCCTCAACTCTTCCATCTATTGACTTTTGTGAAGTAAAAGAGCTGAAACCTTTATCACGTGGGTGAGATTTATTAAAAGCATGTAGTGTTGGTTTTGTGCAACAACCATGGTGAAGGTGGTTTTAAATGTTGGTTTAATTGGTGTCCTGACGAAGAGACGTGTACGTTTCGAAACCGGTAGTGAGAAAAGTCGATAAGTGGTTTTATACAAATACTAAATAACATTAAGTAAAAATATTTACTAACAATTATTAAAAAATCTTTCATTAAATTATAAAAATAATTTCACTGTGCATCAAAACAGAACACTAAAATATCCGAATCGTATTCATCTATTGAGAATAGTCAGTAAAACCAAAGTTATGATCCGATATGTCACGAATAATGCATGTATCAAAATAGATTCATAGATTACTGAAGGGAAATATTTCATTGATTTGACAGATCAAGCGAAAACAACGTGAAATAGAAGAATTGAGTCCTTCAAATAAATGAAAACAGAACTTGATAATATCCTTTATTTTGAAGTATTAGGTAAATGTTTAATGTAAAATAATAGTCTTTAGTAATAATGGTACATAAAAAATCGACACCTCGTACGAATAATACCGTAACCCACAAAACGTTATTTTACGGGAAAATGATTTTAATATATTTTTGGCTTGTATTAATCTAAATATAGACAAATTTTTCAAAAATGTATTGCGCATATTTATTTTTATGCCTTTTTTTATGTTCGAGTAGGCTTACAAAAAACTTTGGTTTAAAAATGCGCGTACGACATTATACTTCGGAAAAGACGCTTGCAAAAATATCTTTAAAAAAACATACCCACGATAATATACTTCGTAAAAGACGTTAAGTAAAATTTAATATTGTATAAATGACATACATTATACATTCACATTATGTTATATTAAGAAACACTAACGATAAAAAACGCTGTTATTCTGTTTATTGTAACAAATATAAAGTACAAGTATTTAAAATCAAACATGAAATATACATAATTACCTAGTTTGTTTTATTAAGCATTTTCCGGCTTTCACGCAAATATGGGGTTTAGTTATTGTACGATGTATCTGTTGTTGGAGTTTCCATTGTGCATAGTGTAAATAAGGTTTCTAAGGCTAAAGCACATTGTTATGTTCTATTCAGCTTAATTCTTTTATTTTTCGCATAAGCTAAATTTATTTAGAAAAAAAAACATATTTCAAAACAAAAAACCAATACACGCGGCGGACATCCATTTAGTAGAGAACACAATCTTAGCTGATACTTAACGCCGCTTCCGGTCGTCTCTTTCGTTCATACGATATTCTTTCTAAAAAATATGAGCTAAAACAAAATGCGTCCCAAAAAAGATGCAACTTATTGCAAGATTTTTTTTTCGTTTGATCTAAAGATATAGTAATAGATAGACGAAGTAAGTTAAACACTGAAAATCGACAATTTGCAGGTTACGACATTATACATACGTAGAAGAGGTCGATATTATTTTCAAGAATGAAGCAATAGTGATTAAATCTTAAATCAAAACCTACAATAGTATTTTGAGTTTATACAAATGTTTGTAAACATAAAATGGATATTACCTCTGGGGGAAACAACCATCGAAAAGAGAATATGGATGTCTAGGCATATACAGGGCTTATGAGCTGTCATTGGCTGATTTGTGTTGTCACTTTACACACTGTATTACATTCACCACTCTCCTTATGTTTAAACATCCATATTTCTTCTATTCTACTAGTCGCTATTTTTTGTCGCTGGGTATGAACTGGACAAATACTTTGCGGTGATAGCCGACTGTTGACTGCTAGTTATAAATTATGTTCTCTAAAATATTATCCATCTCTCTCTCTCTCTCTTTTTATTTCTCTCATGTGTTAATCATAACCGACAAGTTTAAACCACACAATAATTAAGTTAATACTTTTTAACAGAGATTTAAAATATAGGTCTGATATTCAACAGAATAAGAAGCCACAAAATTAAATTAAATTAATTAAATTAAATTTGGTAAAAAAAGTGTTATAGCAAGTTACGTTCATTACTTTTTTAACCAATCTAATATTTATTTACAGTAATTGTTTGAGAAAACTATTGGAAACAAAACGCGAATTAAATTTGTAGTTCGTATTAATTACCATACGCTTTAATGGTGGAAACTTTATTTTGAAATGGGAATGCGTCATACAATAATTAATGCAATATGCGGCGCGGCGTCACTGAACTTATTTTACACAACGCGGTGAATGAACCAAGTGTGGGACGCCCATAATTAAAAATATATTATTTATCCTTTTATTTTTATATTTTTATTTTATTTATTTATTGGGGATATCAACAGTAATGCAAGTAACAAAAATATAACAAATAAAATATACAGAGAATAAAACCAATGGCAGATATCCACAGAAATACATTAAATACACGAACAATATATTGGTGTGTTTGTGTGAGTGTAAGTGTGTGAGAGGGTGGGTTAGTGGGTGTTATATTGGAATGAGGGTGGACATGTGTGTAAATGTTATTGAACAAGTGTCGAAAATATAAATATATATAATATATTAAGAATTAGAGATAAAATAACATAAAATAAAATAAAATAATATAAGATAAAATAAGACTTTATTATTGAAACTAAGTATAAGATAAAAAGTATGTTTTAAGACGCGCATTTTAAATGTTATTTTTTTACAATCAAATGGATCAATAAGGGGAAAGTTCAAATTATATTCACGAGAAAAACGTATAAGTGGAGAGTTCTAGGCATAGTTTGTACGAACTGCTGGCACATTAAATAGATAGCTCGACGTGTGACGGGTGCGGTAGCCAGGGACATTTAATAATAACTCCGACATAAGAGCCGGACTATCAAGGCGTCCACTAAGTATGTCATGAAGCACCCCCGTGTCTAATAGTAGACGGCGATCTTCTAAAGTAAGCAAGTGGTGCTTTTTGCAGGAAGACATATAATTCAGATCGGTATTCCTGCATCTCCAGTGAAGATGTCTAAGAAATGTCCATTGAATAATGTATTTATTTTACTTTTAACTATTTTTTTTATTTCTTCCAAGAATAAACTGCAAAATACATTTTTTTATTAGATTGTTTAATAAAACTGTTCTATTATTATTAGTAACACATTTATTCAGTAAATTGTAAAAAATGAATATTTAAAACATTCTTCCAAAACCAATTTAAAAAAAATCAAAATCGAGCTAATTTCTAATACAAATATAATTTTTCAGAAAGACTATAGCTACTTAGAAAAATACACAAAATTTTAAGCAGCATAGGCAATATCTAAAGGCGCAGAAAAAAGTTTACTCTGATGCTTTTTTCATATGACAAAATGATATATCTCTCTAGAACTTTTTTAAAAATGGCCATATTTAAATACGTTCATCCGTTCTTTTCACATTTTATGCTATGTAATATTGAAGGGAAAAATCCGCATTCACCTGTAGCCATGATTAAGTCCTAGGGGACGCTACTCTATTTTAACTAATTTTATGTACGGTATTTATTTTGAGGTGATTTTATTTAAAATTAAAGGAGTTCCGAGTGTAATTTTAAATCTTAGAATTTTATTTCAGATTATTAGAAAAATACCATAAAAAAGTATTTAAACATTCAACATCATGACATAGAGAATGAATTTAAATTAAAGTATTGCAATTCAAAATATTATTTTAGTATTTTCCATAGTGATAGTTATTAATATAATTTATGTAAATACTGTATATTACTGTGTTTTATGTTTCTGATTTTATGTTTTCTTTCTATTTTGAAACGTTTGTCACGAAAATCTTTTTTTTAAATGTACTGTCACAAACGAGTTTTTTTTATAACTCCTGAGAGTATTATATCTTGTTCATGTATTATATATGTTTATTTGTTAATAAAAATAAATAATTTCAAACAAACATAAATTAAAATATAACTTTGTTACAAAAAGAATTGTGTGCTTGTTCTTATCGTTTAAATAATGACGGATATAACATTTTGCTATTTCACTACAGATTAATTTATTTTCGCCAGAATAAAAAATAACAAAATGAAAACAACAGCGCCCCCGATTTGATTGTTTCAGTTGGGGCAATTTTTGTTTTACGTCCCGAGATTGAGGCTAATCTAATCGACATGTAACCACTAAATTTCGGATAAAGCGATCAATTTTTATTACAGTGCTACCACGTGCTTTCTTTAGCCTATAAACTTCGAATTATATGGGTTAGAAAATGGTACAAGATCTTGTGCAGTTTATTGTACAATTTGTGCCAAATCTAATGCGTTGTTTTCCACGGGGTGGTTTGGGATTGAAAATTGTGCATAAGCGTGCGCAGTACGTAGATGTTTTCGGCGCTATGAGAGATAGCAAGCAGTTTCACAAATGACAAGAGGAGCTATCTTTTAAGAATGAGACTAATGACAGCTAACAATATATTGTTCCGCGATCAACAATCAAAAAAAGGTTTTTAAAATTATTAAAATTGTGAACCTAGTTGAAAATAAGTATTTATAGAAAAGAAAGCCAATTGTGAAGTAAAAAAGTGCAATAAACCAAATCAAACCGAGGATAAAAAATAGCGTGATACCAGAAACAGCAAATACGCGTTGACAGGTTGACAGTTTATATTATCACGGGCGTAGGATTAGGGTTGCCAGATGGTATTCTAAAAGAGAACATGTCTTCTTTTTATTTTTCTCCCTTATCTACAGTATATCCTCCTTTTGCGTATTTTACAAGGATGCCGATGAGTATTGATGACCGTGTACTGTGTATAAGTGCATTTTGATCTGTCTTCTCTCTAAGTTTTTACAGGCGCCGTGTTGTAGTTGGTTAGATGGCCAACTGTGAAACTGACGTCGCGGGTTCGATTCCCGCCAGTTGCAAGAAAAAAATCCAAGAAAGATTTTTCCTCAATTAGTCTGGGTGTTGGGGTGTATTTTTCATTACCTCCTTCCATATCCTCCTTATCCCACCTACTGACAAGCCTCAAAATAGAGGCTTAGCGGGTTATTCCTTTAAAATAAAAAAAGTCTATGAGTTTTGCCTTTGTATAAGCAAACATTACGCGAATGTTGAAAAAGTTTTATTTCTAACTAATCCATAATAGAGCGAAAAAACTAACAGACTAAGTGTCAAAAAATAAGCGTGATTTTTTACGCAATATAATTTTAAAAACATGTTGTATGAAGACTTTTATAATTATATTTTAAAAATCAAAGAGTTTATTGGAAAAATTGGCAGTTCGGCTGATTATAATTTATTAAAAAAAACACACCTAATTATGTAGGTTCTCCTAACCCAAAAAACCATACTAAAAATAATATTAAATATCCTCCTACCTTTTCATTGGATTTATTGTTTAAAGAGGCCAAAGTCCTTTCAATTAGACAAATCTATTATAAGTCATGTCTGATAAACTTTTGGACCACAAGTAGTAAACAAAGAACACAACAGGAAATAATAACAAGATATTCCTCAAAAGTAAATTACTACGTACCAAAAAGTAAAACAAATTTGGCTTAGAGACATTTCTCTGTGGTAGGTCCAAGAATTTTTAATTTACAAGATCAGGTAACAAAGGAATCTGAGTCATTTTCGACATTCAAATCTGGTTTGAATAACTGGTTTGCTCGAACGGGAATGGATTTCTGCGATCAAATGTGGACTAACTGGTAAATGATTAATATGTTTTTATAAATGTAAAATGTAATAATGTATAAAGTATCAATGATGTGCATAAACTTAACAAATATGTATATGTATGTATAAAATATAATATAAATACGTATGTGCGAATATATATGTGTGTGAATGTATAGTTATGAATGCATTACAAGTGCCCCGACTCAACACGGATTTACTAGCGAGTCGGAGCAAGTTCACAGACATGGGTCGTTCCTGATTGTGTCACTATAAACTGTGTCTCTGTCCTTAATGTGTCCGTATGTATAATGTTATTAATAAATAAATAATAAATAAATTTAAAAGGAAATCCTGCTTTTATGATCCATCATCTCTTCATTTTAAATTATCATCTGGCAACCCTACAAGGGATGCGCACGCGAATCTTAGATTAAATATTTGATAAAAAATGGGACATGTTCTTAAAATACTTCTAAATTTGACCTTTAATAAAACACAATTTGTATTTTAGATGACACACTTTTAAATGGGTGAAATCTTGCACAAAATGTTGTGCCATTTTCTGACCAATATAATACGTGCTTTAGTAAGCCAACCCATTGATTGGTAGGATTCAAGCGGGCAGTACGGAAATGTGAAGTCATTTAATAGCTAAAGCACTAGATTAAGACAAAGTACCATCCTCGAGAAACTACCGAAATCTCAAGTAGGTACTTTTTGCGTTCCGAGTGTAATATTTTTTTTTCTCTAAAAGCCGTAAATCCTTTGAAAAAAACATATTTCAAAAAGTCAGATGAGTTTGCATTATACTCAAATTGAAAATAGTGTCAATTCATTACCACGTAACAAAAAAAAAATGTCAGTATTAATATTTCCATACACAATTTTCAAATGCCGATTATATTGCACGACTAGAGTTATGTACGTTCAGTCCAAATTATTATTGGTCCATTGCATAAATTAAAAGATTTATTGGCACATTAAGTTCTATATAAATGGTTTTAACACTAATTAATGAGAGCATACAAAGTAAGATTTAAAAAAAACAATGAATTAATTGAATGAAAAATATTACGAAAACTAAACGCAAACGATCAAGAAGCTTATTAATTTTTCATTTATGCATTAATAATTCGGCAAATATTTCATATCCCCTTTAATAAGGAGCTCAGTGTAAAAAAAAGTGTTAATATACCACCAAACAAAACCAAAAAAATTATTTTAAGTTTTGTTGTTTTAAAATTGCTCAGTCCGTGACGTCACTAGTTTCCGTCGGTGAGTTGTCCTGACTAGTCAGCTGGCTTCCTGAAAACTAGAAATCTATCACAACACTATATCATTGGTTAATAGTTATGTAGTTCAAAGTAGCTCGTTTTTATTAAAACCATTTTTATTATTTTTTTCATAGATATTCGAGAAACTTCACCTAACAATGAAATGCTCTTATTTTCGTCGCGTGTAGGAAAACAATTTTCTGGAGCACTGAATTTTTTTATTAGGGATAGTTGGAAGAGAAACAGAAACTAAGATACTATTTACATGTTATTACTCAAAAGAGTAGCTTCTCCATTTTTTACAAATAAACTTAATTGTTATCTATTGAAATATTATTTTGAATAAATGTTTTTTAGAAAAGTTAAATAAGTTTAGCAGGGAGTGATAAAACAATAAATCTTTTATGTGAAAAAAGCAACAGCTTCTTAAATAGAATATTAAATAAATATTATATTAAATTAAATTTCCACATTATAAGGAAATTGATTAAAGAATAATCGTTAATATGGTGTCCTTATTAATAAATTCTTATTTACCTACCTATAAATATATTAGTAAATATATATGCAACTTATGTAATAATATTATTGGAGCCAAAGCGAGTGATATCTTTAACTTGAATAATAATAAATTCAAAGGGAAAATCAGCAACAGCATGCAGGCATTGTCATCGTGGGTTTTTTCATTTTATTTTAAATTTACAATGGTAAATACGTACAGACATTTTATTAATGGTTTTACAAATTCTATTCTTGTGTAATATAAATTTATTTATGACACATCACGTATATTGATAAATATAAGTTTGAGATCATTTTAAGTCTGGTTTTAAGAACCTATTATATGAAAACGATATTGTTGTATATGACTGTATATTTCAATAAATAAATATTGAAAAAATAGATATAAATATATGTGTAAAAATACAGTTGAACCCTTTCAGACCTAAGTTAATTCCTGTAAATATATAGTATATCTTGTTTTCTGTATGTGTAAGAAATGAATCATTTGTATTTTTATTTTTTTTATCTTTTACAAATAAGTAATTATTAATAGTATGTTTTTATTTACTCTGAGTTGAAATTCAAATTTGCACATCTATTTGTTACTTTAATACTTTTTAGTCTCGTTTAATCATTGACGTCCAGTGTGCCATTCGCCATTATATATTAATAAATATTATATTAACAAATTACAACAGGGATGGAGAATACCTTAAATAAGGGAATATGTAAGTCTAGGCATTTACAGGGCTTGTGATCTGTCATTTGCTGGTTTAAGTGGCCACTTAACATACTGTGTAATATTCACAACTTTGCCTATGTTTGAACATCGATATTTATTCAATTCTTCCATTTGTTGATTTAAGTGAAGTTAAAGAGCTGAAACCTTTATTGTTGTGAAGAGATTCATTTGACTAAATTATTTCACATACAAGGAAACGCCTGAAAACAATTTTTCAATTTTCAAACTTCTTCTTGGACCAGTTGGTTTTATCACAATATTTGAGTTTGTCCAAATGTTTGTAGACAAAAGACTGGATTTCACCCCCTCGGGAGTCATTAAGATTAACGAATTACAACAGGGATGGATAAAAACCTAAAATAAGGGAATATGGAAGTTTAGGCATTTACAGGGCTTGTGATCTGTCATTGGCTGGTTTAAGTAGCCACAAGGTATTCTCCATCCCTGTTGTAATTTGTTAATCTTAATGACTCTTGAGGGGGTGAAATCCAATCTTTTGTCTACAAACATCTGTACAAACTCAAATATTGTAAATATTATGTCCTTAAGAATTCTTCGCTTAGGAGGGGGTGACAAGTTTAAAAGGTTATGTAGAAAGTTGAAGTCAATCTGCGCAGTTGGAAAATAAAGTTTAAAGTTGATGCATCCAAGAACTTTATCAGAATAACGTATTTTTAACGTATTTATTATTTTTTATTTTATTTGGTACATATTTATTATTTTTTGTTTTATATTGTACATTTTCATTAATATCTCACCTTCTTTTCGGAGTTTTGCACTAAAGGATATTTTTTAAATTTGGAAATACATGCATACTCGTGTGTATTTTAAAAATGTTTATTAATTTAAATGACCAATACAGCACTATTAATTATATTATCAGAATACCGATGAATATAGGAGCTTTATTTATATTACCCAACTATTCGATACAAAAAATTAAAGACATGTGTGGATGAAGACATTATGTCACAAATTTTCAAATATGTACTTTTTTTACATACATTACGATTTTATTAAGATAAATCTAACTTAAATATGAAAAAGAAGCAGAAAAAATATTTTAGAGCGAATGAATGTGTTATTTTATGAACAATTGTAATGGTGTTCAAAATTTTAACCCCAGATATATCTGTTTTTTGTTTTTGCCACATTACACCTTTATTCACTCAAGTCTTCGATTTGTGCTATGTCCAAGTCTTGCTAGCCTAGTCCATTCTGTGCATAATGTCACCAATATAAATTAATGATTTACTCGTGAAGTCGTGGTAACTACCACAATATATAATGAAGGAATACAAAAGAGTTAAAAAAATAACGACGGAAAGGTATTATTATTTTTTGCGCAACGTCGGACAAATTTTCTACAATGGTTTTCAAACCATAATTTGAAGTACATATAAAGACGTTCCACGTTCTGTGGGATAGACGTTCCACGTTCTGTGGGATTCTGTGGGATGCGCCACACGTGTACGTAATTTTTATTAGAAGCGCACTTGGCGGGCATGACGTGTGACGTCAAAGTGATCTGACGCCAACTGCGAGCCGGTTTGCATGTGATTGTTTATAAAACTAAAAATTATAAATAAAAACTTGTATTTTTATACGTTAAAAAAAAAACAACAAAAATTTCAAAAAATTCTCTTATATGAAATGTATTTTACAACTGACAGATTTAATTCAGGTTTCAGAAGGTAAACGCCAATATCTGAACATCATTTTGAAAGGGGTTAAAATACTGAGAGTAATCATTTGCTACCGCTAAGAGAAGTTTTTCGCTGTATTGTATGGAACTAAAGCGTTCCAATTAAAAACAAACGAGAAACGGGCGCTTTCGGTTTGCGCTTGCAATTCTTGACATGAGCACCTTTGTATTGCTGTAAACTGTGGCAAACTTCGTGATAAATCATCATGGAAAGGTTTTTGTCCATATGGGCGATTCTATCGGTAGCGTTGTATTACTCTACGGTATCATAATGTATACGGGGAATTACCATTATGTCTTTGTTGGAACATTTATGTTTCTTCAATGTTCTGTTGATTTCTTTAAAAATAAATGTAAACGCAATAGTTTATTTGTTTGTTTGTCAGTTTTTTGTACACTAACACAGTTTGTTTACCTTTTTCGTACACGATCATATACCATTTATCAAAATGTCCTTAAAATATAAGCAAATTTAATGAAGCTAATATTTTATATATTTTTAAAATGTACTATTTTTTTTATTTATGCAGAACTGTCCATTCTAGAGTCCTCACTTTACATAATTTAACTTTCAGTTGAGGATATAGGGGTAATGTAGAACGAAAGTGTAATTTTCACAAATTGTCGAATTAAAGCAACTTCTAACGTCTAAAAAAATGGGCTCAAAGTTTTTGAAAGGAGATCAAATTTTCCTTTGATAATATTATGGACAATGCCATAATGATTTTCTTAAATAATTTGTTTCATTGTATCTGTATTTGTTTGATGAAAAACAATATTGATTGTTACAATAAATTAATCATCCACTTTAATTACAAAAGTCAATTGATGATACAATAAATAAAAACAAGACTCGCGTTTCACGTTTCCTAATCTATATCTTTGAAATTAAATCGAAGGTCAAAGAAATTCATTATAAGAGAAAGTTCTAAATGAATGTCAATTACTTGAATATTTTAGCTAGCTTGAATATTAAAGGCTGCTAAAATATCTATGAACTGAAAATTAGCCCATTTTATTACACCCTTTAAAAATAATTGATTTTGGCAAAGAAACCCTGAAGCTTAACAAAAATCGGTTATTTGTAAAAAAAATAATATTCACTAATGCTCGAGAGGCGTTTATAAAAAGCATATAAAAGATTTTTTGACTGAGTATTTGTGAAGTAATAAATGTTTTGTATAAACATTGTTAATTATAAAGTTTATACCTCGTGTTTAGAGAGAGAGAGAGTTTTACATTAATGTAATATATATATTATTTTATTTACATTTTATTTTAACTGTATGGAACAGATGCCTTTAAATGAGTTATTATATTCTTAAATTTACACAATTTTCTACCGTATGGAGTTATGGATAGGGTGGGTTTCATTTGTTGTATTAATTAAGATTCAAATACTTTAAAATTTGCTATTGATCTTAAAATTTACGGAAGATTATAAAAAAACATATGAATACTGATTTAAAGCCACAGTTGTGTTTCATATGTGTAAAGGTAAATTATTTGGAAATTAAGGGTTTCGAAAATTTTAAAAATTAGTGGGTTTTTTTCTTTGAAAGTTTGCATGATAGATGCTTTTTAAAATATGTTATCAATTAAATATACGTCTGGTTCTTTAAAAATTAAAGTTGATGCGTAAGTTTTAGGCTTTTTTGGTTTACATTTAGCGATTGTTTTTTGGATATAAAATGGAAAAAGATTTTGGGCTAAAAATGCAACATAAATAATCAAATAAGTTATTTTTATTTTTTTAAAATTATTAGAGTTCTTATTATTTACTCAAATGTTTTAATTTTCAGACCATTTCCAATTCGTAAATAACTTGTGCTAGAAAAATTTAAATCGAGTTGTGGTAGAGTGAAATTTGAACCTGGGACCTTTGTTCCGTGAGTCCACAATACGACCACGGGACCACAACCCGCTTTGAATAAAATAATGGTAGTATAAAAAGTCTTACGGTGCTAACCGTACGCGTACTTAGGAAAAAAAAATGTGAGTGAAATAAATAATCAAGCAAGCATACTTTAATTAGCACGAAAAAATATGAAATGCGTGTTTGCCAATACTTAAATGCGAATAAGGTTAATCTAGTATTATGGCAACTAAAAACAAGTATAAGGAAATATAAGTGAACAAGCAAGTGACAGAAAGTGGATATGCAAAATTATAAAATATGTTTAGTAAATAATTTTGTTAAAATTAAATTAAATATTTTAACAAGTAAAGAAAAGGACTAGATTTAACCCCTTAGGGAGCCGTCAATATTATGTTTAGATTTGGATTTATTTATTTATGACGAAATACATAGTTTTAAATTAACATATTACATAACATTACATATACTACAATATTTGAGTTTGTCCAAATGTTCGCAGACAAACTCAAATATTGTTATGAAACCATCTGGTCCAAGAAGAAGTTTAAAAACTGAAAAATTGTTTTCAGGCGTTCCCTAGCATGTGAAATAATTCAGTCAGATAAATCTCTTCACAGCAATAAAGGTTTCAGCTCTTTAACTTTACTAAAATCAACAAATGGAAGAATTTAAAAATACGGATGTTCAAACATAGGCGAAATGGTGAATGTTACACAGTGTGTAAAGTGGCCACTTAAACCAGCCAATGATGTACATGCCTAGACTTTAATATTCCCTTTTTTAAGGGATTCTCCATCCCTGTTGTTATTTGTTAATTACATATGTTATTTGTACGAAATATTCCCAAAAACTCTTCCATCTGTTAACTTTTGTAAAGTAAAAGAGCCGAAACCTTTATCACGTGGGTAAGATTCATCCGGCTGAACCAAATCACCTACTAGGCAACGCCTGAAAACAATTTTCCAATTTTTATACTTCTTCTTATACCAGGTAGTAATTCAACAACGTTTAATTATGTCCAAATGCTTACAGACTGGCTGGATTTCCTCCCTAGGGAGTTGTTCATATTTAAATTTATTTCAACAGAGAGGGGAACATTTTCTGAGAAGGGAATATGGAAGTCTAGGCATTTACAGGGCTTATGACCTGTCATTGACTGGTTTAAGTGGCCACTTTACACACTGTGTATTCCCTTCTCAGAATTTTTTTTCCTCTTTTTCCAAATAAATTAAAATTCCTTTCTTATTCAAAGTGCCTGATTTTGGAATAATTACCTCTTTACTTAACAAATGCGCCTTCCTTAACCACTTTTGAAAAAATGCCTGAAACATCACTATACTTGTATATCCTAAAAACCTTAATTTCTTTTCACTCTTGGATCCTCTTCTTGTCTCATTCCAAATTAATAACATGAATCCATATCATATAATGCGCATAAAAAAAGGACTTTCACCAGTCATTTTACATGTAAAAGCTCCATGGACCCAGTATAAAACAGATTTAATTAAAAAATATATAGGCACATTTTCTTTTTTTTCAGTACAAATTTTCACTTATCTGTTTTTGGTTGGCCGGAAGATATTGTTTCTAGCAATAAGCAAGCCAAAGTGCATATTTGTAATGTATATGAAGTTTTTATGATAAAAAATAAATAAATGTCGCGAGTTGCTACCGATATGCTAGATTTTTGACAATCGTCACATGTCAAAGAATTATTTTTTTTACACCCTCTTTTTTTTATTTTTTTTTTATTTAAATCTTAAAGTAGGGCACACATATCATACATAATGTTATGTGTGTTCTAATAATAACATTGCAAATATATTTAATTTATAAATTGTTTATCACATATGTCTTGACCATTATTTTAAATTTTGATATGTTTTTTCTTCATAAATATTTTTTTCCATTTCGTAAAACTTTTAAGTCCGCTTTTGTATTTTGTGCAAAAAAACCGAATAAATTAAATCAATCACAGTCAATTAACCTTTTTGAGAACAGAAATAGAGACGAAATGACTTTTATTCATACAAAGCGCACCAGAGCATTGTTTCTATTACATAATATTGAAATTTATCATTGACGTGTCTTTATGGTTATCTTGTGTTGATAAAATATTTTTTATGGGAGCTTGGACCATCAAAAACCAATTAAAGCGCCTAGTTTAATCTGCCGTCTTCAGGTATACGGTATACAAGTATGATAAATATTTTTGAAAAACTCAAATCGTACCGACACATACTCAATTTGATATCCTTTCTAAAAAAAAATATTTGGTCCTGTTTTGGAATGCAGAAATCGGGAATACGAGATATCATCAATGTTATCGATTACCGCTAAGGAAAAACGGTTATCTCTACCGTATCGGTTTTTTGATAAATTGTTTATTATGGAAACTTAAGGTATCCAAAAACCTTTAAAAGTACATTATTTTATTTGCCGTCTTCGGACGCACGGTATACAAGGATAAACATTTCATTCTGGTACAAATCGGTTCAGTTTTGGGGCGCGGAAAACGGGACTACAAAACGTCGATTTTTTTTTCGCACAGTACCGGGAAGGTATTTGCGAGAGAACGGCAGATAATACCGATTCATCAAAACTCTCAGCCACTGCAAATCCACTTAAACCAAGCACATTCGAGTACCTAAATGTAAAAAATTGTATTTTGGACTCGTAGGTAAAGGCAAAACTTATCAACCTTATTAGTAGAGATATTACCATGATTTGGTCTGACACACGTTTTGTATATCCGAATTATGTTTTCAATATTCATGTGTTCATTGTACCATACGAAATTGCTTAGGCATCCAGATGTTTACTAACTGAGATGGATGAATGGATGTTCTCATCATCACTATGGCAGCATCATCCGCATGGCATGTGATGTTAATGACCTTACCTCCCTTAGTGGATTCACTCCTTTTTTTCCTTAAAAGCGTCTTTATATATATATTTATTCTACCTATGTAAGAAAAGGTTTTAGGCGTATATATAGTTGTTGCATATTTAGTTATAAGGGTGCTAAAATTGCTTTGTTTCATTGTTGTTCTTAATATATGTTATTTTCTAAATGCTAATATTATTTATGTCCCGAATAGAGTTGTAACTCCTGGGAATGTAATCCAACGTATTTTACTATCATTTATGATTTAAAAATAAAAACAATAAAAAAATTTACTTCTTTACAAGTTTAAACATTACTTAAATAGAATGAATTTGGTAGTAAATAAAAAAGCGTCCATTAAATGGAAGTAAATTCATCGTTCATTAAGTGTGAACCCTTTTTATGACAGTGAAAACATTGCTCTTCCACAGGTATCAAATATTTAAAGAGCCGCCAGGTATTAAGCGTCCATCCAACATTAACGTCGCACTCACGCCTACGCGACGCCAAGGTGACGTTAGAGCAGATATTCTCAACTTTTTTTTCTTTGGAACCGATACAAACATAAGTTTTCTAAGTTGCACACGCTGCAACATTATACTGATTTGAGAAAAACAATTTTGGTGAAAACGTGTTTAATTCAAAATGAGGACTTCGCCGTTTGATAAATCAACCAATTTATTTTTTAACTAAAACAGAATAATGATAATAAGTATTGCTTTCAGCAAACCAGCCAATAAAAACTGAAAACTGTGTATTTTCCCATAAAATATTTAAAAAAATATATCTGTATACTGTACCTCAAAACACAACACTGCTATTTGTCGACTCATGACCGCGATCGGTTCCGACAAATAGGTCGTAAGTCGATCTGGCCGTATGTCGAATCATGCGATAATTTCCTAACATATACAATTACTTAACTGCGTGTGATATTTGTTTACGACGAAAATCAAAAAACGAGTTATTGTCATTTTGGGTTTCTCTTAGTTTGGTAAAAATATTGTTTTTTTGTTTATCTATGGTTAAATAATTACTACCATTCTTGATACTTGTAATTCTAGATGTATGGTATGTTATTTCATTTTTAAATTTGTTATCGAAAACATAAGTATACCACAAATACTTTACAAGAAAAAATGTTTTATATTAAATTTATAAAACAAATAAAAATATGAAAATACAGGTGTTATGCATGAAATTTTTTTATTGCTCCCTCGCATGTTTTTTTTCAGCATAAACTTGGTGAGTTTGGCAAAGATTGTTTGTTTCTTCTCCTAGTATATTTTACGATGTGGATGAAAAACACCGTGTGCCAACCGTTTAATCCCTACGAATCGTTAGATGTTTGGGTCCGTTTATTCAAAATTCAAGTTTATTCTGAAGATGTTAACCTTCGAATAGTCTCTTGACGTTGAATTTTTTGTCCGGTGCCTTGTGTTTTTTTTCTGCTTCACTTCTTTCTTCTGCGCCACTTTTAGCGCAGGTGGACAACTGATTGCGGATTATGGTCATAAAGTCGAACAGTCGTAACTCGCATAAATCGCGTAGTCGACGAATAGCAGTAATGAAAAAAAAATCTATCTAAACGCTTATTTCAAAATTACTGTTATTTTTAATTCTGACATAATTTTTAAATATTTAATGCAAAGAATTTATCTTTTTAACCAGTTTAAGCAATTTGAAACAACCGGCGCGTAAACAAACAAAAACGTTACGAGTACAATATCCAAATTAAGCGCGAGGCCCGGAAAGGGTAGATATGTAAGTGCTGCGCGCGTCAATTCCAGTCCATTCCCAACAAACGATGATTGTTCACGCGTAGGTATCTAAAGATATTCAAACCATAGAATGCACTTTTTTTTAAAATCGCGTTTCTGATAATTAATGTGTTTCGGGTGGCATATAAAAGCTTGCGGGCCGCAGGTTTAGTATGGCTGTGTTAGAGTTATACAAAATAGCATCCGGATAAAACACGTTTTCTCTTTGTACTCCGCAAATGTTTTATGCATGCTCTAGAAAGTGACAGAAAAACAGAATTCTTGAGGATTTGTGTTATTTATTCGCGATATTAGTTTATGGTTTGTAAAAACATTGTTAATAAACAAGCATTTTTCAATGAGGAAGTTCAGTGTCTTTTTTTTGTTTTATTTAAAGACTATCAGACTAAGCCCTAAAAAATTTTTTTTTTGGTGTCGTATTATCATCGGTCAAGTTTTTTTGATTTTGTTATTTTGAAAATTCCCACCGCAACTTCAAAACTATACCGCCCGCAACGTCACAAGTTGAGATCGATGAGTATTTCCGACATTTAAAATTTGAACCTGGAACAATGAGGAAGTTCAGTGTCTTTTTTTTATTTTTTAAATTTGTTTATAGAATATTAAACTTAGCCATTTTTTTTTTTTTTATATATCGTATAATCAGCACTACAATCCGCGTGCGACGTCAGAGGTTGTTCTATGACAGTTCTTCCGATTGGTTCGTTTACGGTGACCCTACCGGATATCCTTCAAAGCTCTCATATCATTGGATGGTTCAAATGAACCAGTGACGTCATTCAAAGTAGTGCGTTTTTATTAAAATATTTATAATAATTTTTTTCGTACATTTTGAAGAAATTTTACCGTACAATTTAATCAACAATATTTTGAGTTTGTCCGAATTTTTGTAGACAAGGACTGGATTCAACTCCCTAGGGAGCCGCCCATATTAACATATTACAACAGAGATAAAGAACATTTAAGAGAAGGTAATATAGAAGTCTAGTAAAAAAGATCCCGAATACCAGCCCGGGAGACCCTATCACCAGCCAGAACTCTCGCCTCCTGCCACATCAATCTCGCGTCTTTTAGTTCCACCGAAAAATCGAAAACGCCGTCATCGACCGTCTTTCAGGACGGCGAGAGCCCGTAGGTGTGCAGAAGATGCAGCCTGGGTTAACGCTCCCTTGAGGCATTCGCAGCACGTGCCAAGCCAGGTCCACCGTCGCTTCCTCCAAACGCTCTTAATTAGAGGCTGCTGCGTCCGTTCTCGAACTTCAATGTTATTCATAAAATTGATCCACCTCCGCTTGATGACAGTTGTCACCGGAGTTTACTGCGTCCGTTCTTTTATTACTTTATTTCTCACAAAGTTGAACCACCGCACACCCAAGATTCTTCTGAGACACATATTCTCAAAGCTCAGTATTTTTCTGTTCTGGGCCTTAGTGAGATGCTACGATTTGCTTCCGTAGAGAAAAATAGGTGTAATGGCGTTATATGGGCGGCATTTGGTTTTCACTGAGTAAATATCCGAAAACGTTCGAAAACTTAAGAACGAGCAAAGGACTCTGATCGTTATTCACAGAATGGGGATTTCGTACGCAATTAGCCTTTTTCTGATAACAGACTAGGCAAACTTAAGCTAGGATTTCCTAGGACAGCGGTGCCCGTATCTTAACGGCCGTAGTGAACGGTGATGCAGTGGACAGCCGTTGTAACGGTGACTAGAGAGTGGTTTCCCTGGGAAACGGTGTTAAATGGTGTTGATAACACCGTTTTCCTAGGAAACTACTCTCTAGTCAACGTTAAGACGGCTGTCCACCGCATCACCGTTCTTTACGGCCGTTAAGATACGGGCACCGCTGTCCTAGGAAACCCTAGCTTTAGCATCTAATGAATCAGATGACGGTATTAGGGTGACTTTGATCGTTCTTTCCCTGAACTCTTCAAATTGATTTTAAAGTATTTTTTGAACAACCATATTTTATTGTTCCTGTACTGGCACCTGAAGCGTAAGACTGATTACCTTAGCTTCATTTAACTTAAGATTGAATTACAATGCAAAAATCGTATATTTTATTTTCATTAATTATTATTTTAAAAAACATACAACAAAAACAAACACACAAAAACAAAAACAAAAACAACACAAAAAAACACAAAAACAAAGGTAATTTTAAATGAAATATTTCGTCCAACGGGATCTTTAAAAATGATACAATATCAAGAACCCCTAGAAAAATAGATAAAACATTAATTTGAAAGAAAAATATGTAATGTAATAACTAAATAAGACAAATATAATAAAAATGGAGACAATGATTGTCACGCGATCATTTCCTAAACACAAGTTGCCTAACGTTAATCAAAGGTAACCTCTGGTTACCACAGAGTGACTCGAGGGAGTTTTTTTTACACAGTATGTTAAAGGTTGAATAAAAAAAATTACAACAGCAGTCAAAATGTCTTTCTTCCGAAAACAGATAAATTAATTTGCTTTTGAAATTGTTGTACCGTATAATGAGACTGAACTTCTGAACCTACCTTTGGGACTATTTTCAGCATTTCATTTCTGTATAAAATATTTACCGAATAGCCGAAACAAATTAATTTATCCGTTTGAGATAGCAAGTCACCTTTGTTCAGTTGATTTTGATAAAAAGGCTGACATATTTACAAGGGAATAAAACTATTTGAAGAAATGTCAGAAAGCATAAAAAATGAAATTAATGTAAATATATTTAAAATTAAATGTAAAAAGTATATACGTGAAAAATATTAGGTAGTATATAGTGTAAATAGTGAATATAATTAATGAAAATGTACATATGAAACAGTTAATATTATAAATTAGGATACTAAATGTATAATAGTGATAAATAATGTTAGAATAAGTATAGATGTAAATATTGTGTTGTAAATATATATTAGACTATGTTACATAGAACTAAATAAATAAATAAATAAATAATAGAGACACGATGAAAACCTATTTAATGAAAATTGTAATAAATAATATTATAACAAATGTTTTCCCTTGACCCTGCCAGGAGCTAAACCATGGACATTGAGCACGGTAGGCGAATACGCAAACCTCATTACTACGAAGCGGACTATTTCAGGAATTTTACCTAAGAGTAGTAAGAGTTTTCCAGGAAACAGAAAAAACTGTTCTCAAAATCAAATGTAACATATTATTTACTCCGATCCGCGATACTGTTCTAATTCAAAATGCCCGCTTTATATTCGTTTCACGCAAATCGTAAGATTAAAGAACATTTAATAAGAGTTACAAATTACAAAAATATAATTTTTGTTAAAATTGTGGATTGGCGCTAATAAACACCGATCGACGGATTAAACAATAGTTTCTGTAAATTCGGTTTATGTTAAACAAATTTCAATTTGGAGAAACCCGTGTAAAAATAAAGATTTTCACAATTTTTCAACGTAAACAGGTAAATACCAACGTTGTGTTAACATATTCACAGCTACAACAAATAATTTATTATTAAAACAAAAGACGAATGATCGAAATATTTTTATTCTTCTTACAATCATCTCAGTGTTTCTGTGTTTATATTTTGTAAAATATTTCTTTTTTTTTAGATATTTCTTTATCGAAAAACGAAAAAGTTCTAAAAATGTTAAAAGCCCCCACCACTTACCCAGATCCGTTTTAAATGTCTTGTGGCATATTTTTAGATCCGAACATTGCAAAAACAAATTTAACGGTTTTGCTTTTTAAATACTTTTAAAAAAAAATTATTTCAACAGAGAGGGAAAAATTTTCTGAGAAGGGAATATGGAAGTCTAGGCATTTACAGGGCTTATAACCTATCATTGGCTGGTTTAAGTGGCCACTTTATACACTGTGTAACATTCACCATTCTGCCCATGTTTGAACATCCACATTTCCTAACTCTTCCATCTGTTGACTTTTGTGAAGTAAAAGAGCTGAAACCTTTATCACGTTGGTGAGATTCATCCGGCTGAACCAAACCACCTACTAGGCAACGCCTGAAAATAATTTTCCAATTTTTATACTTCTTCTTTTACCAGGTAGTAATTCAACAATGTTTGATTATGTCCAAATACTTGCAGACTGGCTGGATTTCCTCCCTAAGGAGTTGTTCATATTTAAATTTATTTCTTTTTTTTTATATCAAAGATCGCGTCATTTTGACTAAACATTGCGTTTATTCTGTCCTAATGAGCAAAAGGCAGCTTTTTGACAAAGTTCACAAAATATGAGGATATGTTCCATTAAAAATTTGAAACCATTTGATACGAGTATAAAGCAGAAAACAAGATAAAAAATATTTCAGTTCAAAAAGCGATTTAATGTTTTCTTTTAATTTTGATGTTTTTTAAGCAATAACACAATATCTAGAGATTCACGAGCCAAAACAAGGTAAATATGATACCGAAATGTTTTATGCTTTAGAAACTGCTTGTTTTTACATAAGATTAACTACAGTTTCATTAAATTTGCAATAATGTTGACAAATACTAAGGTAGTGTCAAATCTCAAAATATAACTTAAACAAGTTGCTGCCTTTTTGCCTATGATGGCAGTTTTGCTTTCAATCCCTCTTTCGCCGTTAGTTCACCTAAGTATAAATAGTCAATTTGCTTGTCACCATCGATCCTATTTTATCGATTCTGACGGTGATTGGGTGTGTTTGTTCATTGAGTTGTTTAGTAAACCGGGAGAAACAAGTCATTCCAAATCAAACCAGTCAATCTGTTACAGTTCATACAGAGCAACGTTTTTACATTTTCAATGATTCATGTTAAAAAAGTTCACGTTTTTTCAAATATTTTGGGTGACAATTGAAAGGGTTGATCGAATCAATGAAATGTCTTGCAAATTTCAAATGCCCGTTTTATCTTATTTTTCTTAATGTTCATGGGTAAAAATAGACAATCACATAGAAATTAATGAAAATGTAACTTAAGACAAAAACAAGCCTTTTTTAAACACAAAAAAACAACATCTTTCCATTTTTTTGCAAATGCATTCTCCTCGAATGCAACCCTGGTAGATCGATGAATAAAACATTTACGCTCTTAATTTTTTTTTTACATATTCGATTGAAGATTTTAATATCTACAAACACGCATAGCGCAAAGGTCTATATTTTTCTGAAAACCGCACGTAAATTGGTTAAACCGTTTAGGAGAAGTACGCCGACATCACACGTACAGAAGAATTATATATTATATAAAGATTACCAGCATTGTTAAACAAATGTTTTCCCACTTAAAGTAACGTGAGTTAATAATGAAACCGATACCTCGATTATTAGTGAAATTTCAACCATCAAAACTATTCTAGCTTTTTATCAAATCCTAACCTTTTATGACCTGACCCAACCTTTAATTAATTTAATTATAACAGTGTCAAAATGACAAATTAGAAAAATGAATTTTGCGGGACTTTGCAATTCACCTCCGTCATTTAGCTTCTTGATCTGTAGCGGTACAAAAATATTTGTAGTAAAAATATATAAGTTGAAGCACCCTAAATTAACGTTTGGATAACTGTAAAAATAAATATTTTATTTTTGAAACTAAACATCGGTTACCTAGTGGAAAAAAACATATTTTGACATAATTTTATGTCAATATGAATATGGATTGGTCTATTCGTAACTTGTAGATACAAATACACCATTTGGTTTTATTCACAATTTTAATTCCATTGTTTTTGTCTAAAATGCAATCAATTAAAAAAACACACAGGTTAGTAATAGTGTTGTAGCATGTGTACACATTTTTTATACTCATTTTTTAAAGCTTTATAAAGCTCCGCTGTATCCAACTAATCAGTTTATTGGATTGTTAATTTTTGAAAAATGCCATCAAATTATTCTTACGGTGTTATGAACGCCTAATTAAATTACCATGTCAATGCAAAAAAATGATACACACGTTAATTAATTTTTTTATGCTAAATTGTATAAGTGAGTAAGGCATCACTTTGAGTTTTCTTTACAAATTTTATAAATTAAAAAAGGGTTTGTAATTCTTAAGAAAAAAAGTCGACTCTGAACCTGAAGTTGAACAAAAAATGTGGCCAAAAATACTATTTTAATTTTAACCCAAAAATCTTCAGTCAAAAAATATCGTTGAAACTATCAATCATATTAATCATAGTAATATTTAAATTTATTTCAACAGATAGGGAAAACATTTTTGAGAAAAGGGAATATGGAAGTCTAGGCATTTATAGGGCTTATGACCTATCATTGGCTAGTTTAAGTGGCCAATTTACACACTGTGTAACATTTACCATTCTGCCCAAGTTTGAACATTCACATTTCCTCAACTCTTCCATTTGTTGACTTTTGTGAAGTAAAAGAGCTGAAACCCTTATCACGTGGGTGAGATTCATCCGGCTGAACCAAATCACCTACTAGGCAACGCCTAAAAACAATTTTCCAATTTTTATACTTCTTAGGGAGAAACTCCAGCCAGTCTGCAAGCATTTTGACATACTCAAATAATGTGTAATAAACTGCCTTAGTTATTCTTAAAATATAAATTTAAGAATAACTTTAAAATACGTTACTTGTTAAATAAAAAGCGGGGCTAAAAGTCTTGTGTCATAAAAAAAAATCGAAATAAGAAAATAATTTTCTTTAACTCTTACAATCTTAAAAACGATGCCTTTTTATTTTTTAACCAGAAAATTTAAAATTCTTGAGTACCATTTTAATAAACAGATGTAATTTTATGTCTGCGTTATATTTAAATAGCGAGATTCTTTAAATAATTTTGAACATACTAGAATGTTGTTTAATGAAATATTTTCCTTTTTATAATTTAAAAAATAATCTTAATTTATAAAAACATAAAATATTTCGGAAATGAAAATTTGCAGCTTTACTACACATTTTAATTTGTATTTAAATAAAATGTTTTCCAAATCGAATATTGTTGCAACAGAAAGAAACGTTTTTGACAATTGAATATGAAAATCTAGGCATTTACAGGACTTATGACCTGTCGTTGAGTGGTTTAAGTGGCCAATTTACACACTGTGCAACATTCATCATTCTGCCTTTATTTAATCATGCACATTTCCTCAACTTTTCCATCTATTGACTTTTGTGAAGTAAAAGAGAATATAATTGGTTTAGCGGGATGAATCTCACCCACAAGACAAAGGTTTCAGCTTTTTTACTTCACAAAAGTCAACAGATGGAAGAGTTGAGGAAACGTGGATGATTAAACATAAACAGAAAGGTAAATGTTACACAGTGTGTAAAGTGGTCACTAAAACCGTTAATGACGGGGCATAAGCCATGTATGCCTAGACTTCCACATTCCCTTTTCAAAAATGTTGCAACAATTTCAGATCTGAATAACTCCTTGGGGCGGAAATTCACCATGTCAGCAAACATTTGGACATACTCAAAACGTTCTTGAAATGTTTTCCGTCCACCTTTATATTACGAATATCTGCCGTTTTTTAGGGTTCGAATCTAAGTTCTTATGTTTATCAGCTGGTTGCTAATGTACGTAAGTCCTTAACATAGCAGATTTCTCGTCCTTTCTTATTAACAAAAATTGGTTTTTGAAATCATGTACTTGTCCGATGAAAATATTTTATATTGAATATAGACATTTAGTTTTTCACCATGTTTTGTTTTTAAACACTTTTTTTTAAGTTTGTTTATTCATTTTATGCTTAAATAAAAAACACAAATACAAACATTTCTATTAAAATACATAGTAACAGTGTTATATTGAAAACAGAGTTAAAGATGTAATTAAAAAAACAAATCAACTCAACATAAAAATATGAAAATAGTGCCAGCACATAATTAGTTATTTTTAAACACGAAACAATGTTATAAATTTTAAAACCACGCGTAAAAATAAAAAATAAATAATACCGATAACAAAAAAAAATTGGTAGCAAAACCTGACTTTTAATTTGAATTATAAAAAGAGTGTAATGTATGCCGTCGTATACAGTATACTCACTAAAAACATAAAAACTATTATAATGAAGTTACTGATTTTACTCTAAAAAACATGTTACATAATGCATTTCCTACATTGTTTCCTTTTGATTTAAATATATAATCAATATGTTTATTATTATAATACTATTACAGTACAAAGGCAAAGAACTTTTTAATCTGTAGCAATTTAGACTAAGAAAGTAGTTAGATTATTTAAAATAAATAGGTATTACATTTTTCAAATCAAATTATTTGTATGTTTTTCTTTATTGTATGTTTTATTTTCAAACGAAAATGCTTATTCGGATTCAGATAATTAAATTAAAACATCCCCATCGTATTATGTTTATCTTTACTGATTTGTTTATTTCTCATAAATATCCCTTTCTCAACCCTTAGATGAAAATATTGTAGTATCCAACGCTTTTTCCTGTTTTCAAATATTGCCTGCAAAAAAAACTTAAGATACTAATATTTATTGAAATGAGAAACAATGTAATAATATTTCCGATACCGTAAAACATATAAAAAACTTACAATATTTATCCTATAAGAGTAATACAATAAATAAATTCATTATATTTAATGTATTTGACAGAATGTTGATTAAAAATTTTGAAAACTAAAACAATGTCTTTGTGTTTTGTTCGTTTACATATTAAATCAATTTTTATACGCTTAATAAACGTACACAACAACCCCTAGAGCTTCTTTCTTTTTTATGTTTTTTTAAAATTATTATTTTGTACTTTTCGCATAAAACGTATTATTAAAAAAAAAGTAGATGTTTATAAAACACGTTCAACCAAAAAATTATGTTTTCAATATTTCTGGATTTAATAAACACATTAATTTTTAAATACCTCATGTGTTCAAATTCTGTAAAAATTTCGTTATGTATATTTATGTTCATGTTATGTTTATTTTTTTTGCGTTTCAAATTATCAAATTACCTTTCTTACCATGAAGTGTTAAGTAGTTTTTGTTTGTCCATTATAATACTTGATGTCTTTTTTTCATATGCGTAAAAGTCCTTAATTGTTCTAGTATGCTGCATAAAATACGTACCCTTATAAATATTTTATTTGTTCTAGTCAGTCGTTGCAAGTGGTGAAAAATGTGTAATTAAATCATTCATCATCTTCATCATCATTCCTTTTCCGCACCTAATGGTGCATTGGACACTGCTTGGTACAAAAATTTCAGCGTATCTTGATAATTTATGTTACATGAAGGTAAAATGATCAGTCTTACGCTTCAGGTACCAGTCCAGGGACTATGAAATATTCCGGTATGAAAACACCTTAGCAAATAAATATTTCATATTGACCATGTCGGGAATCGAACCCGAGACCTCTTGCATGGTAGACAAACGCCCTGACCATTTCACCTTTTTAATACAGACATATTATTAGAACAATATCATCTAACTGATTTGCTTATCCCACACCCGGTGGTGCATAGAGCAATGCATTCGGATAACAAATGCAGTGTATCTCTTTCTTTTAGTTAGTTATTCATTAATAATTTGTAGAAAATGGCCCGTCAACTTGAAATATTTCGGTAATTTATCAAAACGCAAACATTAATTTGAAAAAAAATTATAACCAAGTGGAATGAAATATTGTCATGATTTATACGTACAACCTTCTTTTTTAACGTGTGAATAAAAAGTTACATTTTATGTGTTAAAATAAAAAAAATATATTTGAGTAATAATTGTAAAAATGTATTTAAATTTCTATCAAGCGAGATTAGTTTTGCGATGGAATGAGCTATTTTGGAAATCTTTTGTGTGAAATAATTAGTATTTTTAGATTAAACAATATTGAGAACAAGAACTATTTGATTATAAAAGTTTTAATTGAAAATTCATGTAAAAGGATCGGACTTTTACTCCAAAAGCCGTTTATATAATTATTGTGAATATTATTTATATTTCAAACATTAACTTTGTCGTCAAACATTTGAATTGAGCGTATTTATGCAGAAAGCATTCAGCCATAGAAAAATAAAAAAGAGATAATAGCACTTTTGTGAAAATAGTAAAGAATCAAATGTACACAACAGTTGGAATGTTTTTTATTTATTTATATGTACGCTCAATGAACATTTTAAAGGACATATTTTTACAGAGAAAATTATTATAATGGAAAATATAAAGACACAATAGTAAATAGTAGATTTGGTGGGAGTGGAAGAGTGGAAAATGATAAACAATGATTACATTAGTTTTTAATACATAACAAACAAAAACCTAATTATGTATTTGACCGATTTTTAAAGTACCGTAAGATTTTTCTAAAACTGTCGATATTTTCTGCGAATTGAGGAATGCCGTTTTTGTGATTGACACCATTTTCAGAAGGCGATTAATACACTTTTGTGTATGAAGCGGCCTGGCTATTTTTAGTGCACCCGATAATATCATTATCTCATTTTTTCACAATTGTTAACTTGCTGCTTTCTGCATAACTGCATAACTACGTTCAATTGATGTTAGTAAATATAAGTGTATAATCACTTACCGTCTTTTATGTTTACCTGTTTTGAGACGTATCCGTCACTTCGTCGGGACACTCACTACACCAGCGTGCAAATATTAAAATACACTTTCACCTATACAAAAAAAAAAGATTTTTTTTCCTTTATTCCAAATAAGTTACAAAAGATCACATTTTAAAGCGCATATACATGTAGTTTTGGAAAACAGATAAAATACCATTAGAGTGGTTGATTTGATAAATATTGAATTTTGTTGTACACAAAGCTTTACTTAGCAGAAATGTAATATAAATTGTTCATTTGAATGAAGCGGTAGACCTTTTTTATAGCATAACAACAATATTTTACAGTATGACGGTACAACAATATTTATAACAAAGTGTCACGCTTTGAAATCTTCTCCTACAATTAAATAAGTTTTTACCAGTTTAAAATCAAAATTTCACTCCAATTTTATAACAAACTAACAAATTACGCATTTTAGATTGACTTGTCTATTTAAGAATCGGTGTTTCGCTGTGTAAATCTTCTTAAATTATCAAAAATCAAATCTCCTTTATTATTATTGTGCCTGTCGTTAATACAAATAATGGCTTCAACAAAGTGTACCGTATGTCCCGAGCCGGTGAGTGTCAGTGACTCATTTACATGTTCGGAATGCAAAGGTGCATTCCATTACAACTGCGGCGGGTTGCCTGCAACGGCCTCTAAACGCCTTACTGCAGACAGGCGTAAAGTGCTGAAATGTACTGCCTGCCTACAATCACCTGTAAACAGTACATCGCCGGCAGGGGTCTCCAACCAAGAGGACTCAAACTTGCTAGTCGCGCTTCTTAAAGAGGTAAAATTAATGAGAAACGAATTCAAAATTCTCAGCACAATAAAAGACGATATGAATGCGTTCCGCGAAGAACTGTGTAGTACCATTGCATCTTTATCTTACAATATGGAAGAAAACAATTCTCAAATTAAGAGGCACGAGACAGAAATCGCAGAACTTAAATTAAAATTAAATAACGTGCTTCGTTTTAATGAGGACCGCGAGCAACGTGCACGAGTTTCAAATATTGAGGTGGTTGGGGTTCCAGAAAAATCTGGAGAAAATACTGCGGAAATTATTATTTCCGTCGCAAAAAAGGCTGGAGTAAATATTGACCGGCAGGATATTGAGTTTTCCTCAAGAATAACTCCTAAAGTTGCTAATCAAAGCAGACCGAAAAACATAGTAGCCAAACTTAAATGTCGACAAACGAGGGACAACATCATCTCTGGCGCGCGTAAATGCAGAGGTATTAGCACACCTGATATTGGGATCCACGGACCGAGTCGATCAATTTACGTGAATGAACATCTGACTCCGTGTAATAAGACTCTGTTACAAAAAACTAAACTACTGGCTAAGGAAAAAGGACATAAATTTACATGGACAAAAAACTGCCGTATATACGTGCGCCGCAACGAAGAATCGCCACCCATACTAATCAGCGAGGAGAACGACTTAAAAAAAATAGTTTAATATTTGTTTACATACTATACTTCACACATACATTTACACAAACACACGCATACTCATACACAATATGCTTAATCCTATTTTTGCAAACATTTTATTTCGATTCTCTTACTTTTTCTTTTCCTAGTAGAACCACTTCAATACCTTTTCTTTTTTATACCTCTAATATTTACCAGTGGTCTACCATTCTATATTTTGCCTATGTTACTCTAATGCTTACACTTGGTATATTATTGATATACATGGAATGTTTAATGTGCGACACCTATATAATACTTGTAATTTCTCATTTTATATTTTATGCTGACTTCTGTTTATTTAAACTATTGAGTTACCCATCACCGGCGAGTTAAGCGTATACTATCAAAATGTGCGGGGTTTAAGAACAAAGCTACTGAAATTTTCACAAAGTGTACTTAATAACGACTTTGATATAATTGCTGTCACGGAGAGCTGGCTTACTGATGGTATAGCTGGCCCCGAAATAATAGACGATCGATATGATCTGTTTCGATGTGACCGTGATATATCCAGTACCGGCCGATCTCGCGGAGGTGGTGTCTTTATTGCAGCGCGACGTACACTGCGCGCCCAACACAATATCAACTGGCAGTGCGAGGCTGACTGCACTTGGGTCACCATTCCTTCAGGTAACTTTAACCATAACAATCAACTTCACGTAGCATGTGTATATATACCTGGTGGCCCCAATCACACCTCTCAGTTACAAAATTTCTGTGATTTAGTAGA